>NC_056741.1:1350232386-1350324886 GCF_019279795.1 Protopterus annectens | reverse complement strand
AAAAAAGATGGGCTGGTCTGTAAAGAAACCTTGTCTTTGTGAAAAACTAGGTAAGGAGGTTTGGAAGACAGAGCCTGGAGTTCAGATACTCATCTAGCTGATGTGATAGCGACTAGATAAATAGTTTTCCAAGACAAAAACTTAAGGTCTGACTTGGCTGAAGGTTCAAAGGGGTCTTGGGTCAGAGCTTGAAGCAAAATATTTAAATTCCAAAGAGGAGTAGGATCCTTTAGTGGAGGAACAGTTTGTTTGAGAAAGACTTTGCATAATTTAGAAGAAACTAAGGAAGAATTATTTTCATTCAGATGGAAGTCTGAAATGGTATCCCACTGGACCTTAATAGTAGAAAAGCTAGCCCTTTCATTGAAAATTGAAGCTAAAAAATCAAATACAGCTGGAATAGGGGCAAAAAAGTGGTCCAGATCCCTCTTAAGGGCCAAGAACACAAATCCCATCCATTTACTTTTCTAAATCTTTCTAGTAGAAGCTTTTATTGACAGACCGGGAAGGAAAGCCTGGGCTGTCTAACAATCAATGGAACTGGAAAAACCATGTGGTTAGTTTGAGGCCTTTTAAGTCCGGATGAGTCATCCATGTTAGATGAGACAGAAGGTCTGGACTGGGATCCAGTATCCAGGGCAGATGTAGAAAATGAGGCCAGAGGAAGAGGAACCAAATTTGACGAGGCCAAAAAGGTGAAATGAGGAATAACTGTGCTCTTCAATTGGTATGCTTTCTGTAGAAATTTTGGGATGACAGGTAATGGGGTAAGCATAAAGAAAACTGGAGGTCCAGTCATGGACTAAAGGATCTCTCAGTGACTCCCCTTTGGAGGGATCAGGACAAAGAACCTGCTGTGCTTGATGTTGAGGGGACAAAAGAAAAGGTCACAGTACAGCTGGCCTCATTGATAGAAAATTCTCTTCGCCACACTTACATTGAGAGATGACTCACGAGGCATCAGAATGGACCTCCTTAGTTTGCCATTATGTTGGTTTTCCCTGGAATGTGCTTTGCTATGGAAAGAGGCTGGAAGATATCAGCCATTGTCACATTTTCATTGCTTCTTGACATAGTGGGTAAGGTCTGGTTCTTACCTGTTTGTTGATTTACCAGACTACAGACACCTCACCTTCTTCTGTTTATCCTCTCCTCATATTTCTAACTCCCCCCCCCAGAAAAGCTTGTTTTTTTTATCTGTACATAAATGTTTTACTTACATGTTTTTTTCATCTGAAATGCCTGTACTTTTAATGTGTTTAGACTACATGAATCTCACTTTTGTAAATCATTACCTAGGATTAGAAATGTTTTTTTTTTCTTTTAAGCAAATTGTATATTATCTCTGTATTTTTCACTGTTCTACTACTTTATTTGCTTTTGTATAACTATTGTAAAATTGTCTATCTCCTGTAGAGCTTTTCTCCCCAGGCCTCCACTGAAAACAGGCTCTTCCATGCCCAGTGGACTATCCCGGTCATCAAACTGTAATAAATAAATAAATAAATACATAAATAAATAAACAAATAAATAAATAAATATTGCCTGTTTGAATAACAATCATCCAGGTTGAGAAAGTGTCTTGAAAGACCTGTAATGTTAGGAGGACCGCTGTCATTGATGTGTGTCTTGGCCTCTTCTGGGGATCACATACCTTACACCATCTTTCCCCCCACCCCAGTTGGGAGGCATCCATGGTCACTGTAGCCATGGGTAGGGGAAGAACAAATGGATGGCCTTGAGAAATTTAATCCAAGTGAAGCCACCAAAGAAGACATTTTTTTCCAAAACTGAATGATCTTGACAGACTAGACCACTGTACTGATAGAGTGCATTGCAAAATCTGCATGTGTTTGCTAAAGGAACTAAGATGATAACTGATGCAAAGACCCCAAGGCTTGTAATATTAGTTGTGCTGGGAGAGACGTGTTTCATATCACTTTCGTGACCTGGGGTCTGTTTTCTGAATTTGTGTAGATAAAATAGAGGCTATCTGTGTGACTGTATTCAGATGAGCACCTATGAACTCCAGACTCTGCATGGGTGAGAGTTGAGACATCTGTAACTGACTCTGATGCACAGATGAAGGCACAACTGAAGCAAGTAGTCCCTTGCCTGTAGATGTAGATGCTTAGATGGGGCAGTTAGGAGCCAGTCGTCTAGGTACAGAAACACTCTGAATCCCAGCAGTCTCAGGTGAGCTGCTACCACCGCCAAGCATTTGGTGAGCGCCCTGGGGGCTGTGGTGAGGCCAAAGGGCAGTACTCTGAACTAGTAATGACTGGCTCCCAGCCAGAAGCACAGATATCTCCTGGAGTACCTGTTCACTTTGATGTGATAGTACGCATCCTGAAGATCTGTAGAGCACATCCAGTCGTCCTTTCACAGTAGAGGCTAAATGGACTGAACCATGACCATGTGGAACCTTGAATATTTCACATATTGGTTTAATCTGCTGTAATTCAGGATAGGTCTCAATCCCCTGTCTTCTTTGGCACTAAGAAGACTCTTGAGTAGGTTCCAGATCCTGTCTGGTGTGGGGGGACCCCCTAGATGACTCTTTTTCTGAGCAACCTTTCTATTTCTAATGCTGCCATCTCCTTCTGACTGGGTGGAACATTAAGGATTCTTTTCATTCTTGCTGGGGAATTTGGGAAAATGGTATGATATAACCTGTGGATATAATTCTCTGCACCCAGGAATCTTTTGTGATAGATGTCCAGGCTTTGTGGTGCAGAAACAAATCCCCCATGACTGCCTCCACAAGGCAACAATCGGGGCACCTTTCAGGAGTGCTGGTAGGGTTTATCCGAGAAGGCATCTCAGAAACCCTGATTCTGCTGGCCACCTATTCTCTGGGAATGGCATATTCTGTTAAAGTTCTCCCCTCTGCCTCTGGGAGAACTATCTCCTCATGAGTCTTGGAAAAGACCCTGGGATTTGTAGTACCGCATCTTTCTACCTCCTCATTGATTCTGGGAAAAATGTCTTTGAGAGGTAGAAAAACATATTCCAATGATAGACATGGTCTTTCTTTCTTGCTCATATCTAGAGACCATTTCTTTTACTTTTGGGCCAAGTAAGACCCATCAAATGGAGTACTGAAGAATGAAGACTTGAAGGGCTTTGCAAATTTGCATATATGCATCAAGGCATGTCTCCTAATGGCTATGCCTGAACCCAACACCTATGAGGTACTTTCCACCACATGGGAAATCAATCTGATGGGCACATTAGTTATGGATTGAAGGGTGGTCAGTTGCAAAGAGACTCTATTCTGGTCCTGTGCAGACATGAACCCAGAAACAGATTTGGAGAGCTCCTTAGTCAGATCTCTTTGCAGTCTTGTGAAATGTGCTAAGTAATTCAATGACCACAGAGCAAAGGTCACTAAAGCATAAATGTGCATACCAAATATGTCCAAGGCCCTAAATTCCCTGTTAGGGGGATGGACAGAAGAGCTCTACAAGCTCTTTCTTAGTGGCTGCTGCCACAACCATGGCATCAACCAGGACCCCCTTACTCCAGTGTGTCCTACCCTAACAGGGGGTAGAAATTTATCTGGATGCTTAGGGTTGGGCTCTACAGTATCCAGTTCCTTCCATGCCAGGTGAGATATGAGATATATAAGTTCATCAGCTGGGGGGATCACCCAAGATGTAGCTGGGCCAGACCCAAAAGCCTCTAGGAACACTGACTCTGCTTGGGAAGGGGTATCAGAAGACCAATCATCTTTTTGCTTTAGGAGTTCAAGAATATCTTCAAACATCTTCAGGTGGAGATCTGTGGGACCCTTCCCCTTCATCAAAATCACTGTCCTCTGTGAGAGATTCCTGAGGGGAAACTGCCTCCTTTTACAAGTTCTCTTCTGAGTGATGGTCTGTTGAGGTATCAGAAGTGTTAAGGGAGTCCTGGGGGACTGACTAGACACTTGAAAGGGCTGGCTGTGCCAGTGGAATAGAAGATTGACGCTCAGGGCACAGACCCAAAGGAATCAGAATTATATGATCCAAGGGGGGGTATGGATATCTTTTCTCTGGGTAGAAAGAAAGCCCTCTCCACAATCTCAAAGGCAGAGTGCCTAGGGCAGGCCGAAGCCAGAGGTAGCTCATTTCTTGCACTTCTGATCCCTGAAACCTGTAAGCACTCCACCCAAAGATGGAGTTGGACTCAAGCAGTCCATAGCAAAAGCTCTGAGGGGCAGGGAAGGCTCCGATAACTTTGGAGTCAACCCTGGTCCCCTGGATCCAGTGCTGACGGTTCAGTTCCAAGAGTTCTCCAGATCAAAAAGACTCAGAGCTGGGTGGCTCAGGGAAACAACATGAGTCAAAGAATGAACTATCTTTGGATCCAGTGAGAACACCTGCCAGAGATCTTGGATACAAGGGCTCCAAAACAGCAGGCTGGATTGAAGCAGGTGAAAGTAAAATTAA
Organism: Protopterus annectens; assembly: GCF_019279795.1. Lineage (NCBI taxonomy): Eukaryota > Metazoa > Chordata > Ceratodontiformes > Protopteridae > Protopterus > Protopterus annectens. The sequence goes on along the minus strand of NC_056741.1, from coordinate 1,350,320,453 downwards.
AGGAGGACTAGTCATGGGAAGGCTCAAGGATCCGATGGGAGATGGAGATGAAATTACCCCCATCTGGATCTGTTCTGAAGAATTTCCTCATCATCCTCAGCCTCGGACATACTCTTGGAAGACCTGAGAGAAGAGCTAGTAGATGGTGGCATTTAGTGCTATGAGGAGACTCCTGCAATAATGGAGAAGTGAGCCAAGAAGGTATCAGATTAAGTAAATGAAGAAGTGACTATCCAAGGCGATTCTCGTTTTAGAGGGGAAGGATCTGAAGTGGCCGGATCCAACTTCTTTGACATCCTTGGGGGTGGTTCTGAGGAAGGAGCTGAAGATAATGTAGGACCTGGAGATCACTTTCTAGACATTTTGTCCTTGGGACCCAAGTCGAGCTCCCCTTTGTCAGATTTTTTGAGGGGGTTTGAGCCCCAGCTGAAGTAGAGGAAGAAGAAGAGGAAGGAGGAAGACCCTTCAAAACAAGTTTGTTGCGTCTGTGAGTGCTCTGGAGTTGAATCTGGTACAAATCAAATAATCTGCATCTAAATGGGCAGCACCTAAACAATAGACACATTTTGTGTATTTTGTGCCCACAAGAGATGCATGTTTTGAAACCATTTGGTTTGTCAACCATCCTAGCATATATCTAGAAAAGGGAAAGCCCAAAAAGAAATAACTAGAAGTATGGAAATAGAAATCATATATAACACTTTGGAAAAGTCAAAAAAGACTACCGACAATGGTATTCAAGAATACCCTAAGAAAGGATAGGAAAAGGACAGAGAAAAGACAGTCAAAGTATTAGCAATGGTATTGCAAGGAATACTGAGGTTTCTGTAAAAGCCGGAGAAGAAGGGGGGAAAAAGTACTCAACTAAAGAAATAAATTTACTGGATAAAGGAAAGAAGGTAACAGAAATTCAGAGGATAGCCTATTGGAGGAAAAAAATTGGAAAACTCACTGTTTTAACCCAGAAAAATCCCCAATAGCTTGAGAGTGAAAGGATCCACGTCTGTAGTGATGGCAGCGAATGAGATCTGAAGTATACTAGGCTGGCAGGGCATTATGGGTAAAGGGAAGAGCTCAAGAGCTTGGATCTGGAAGAAGCAGCTGAGTTGGATTCTAGTCGGATCCAAAACCCATCAGTTGAATGAATGAAAATGACAACATTAGATCAAAGTTTAAAATACAACATGCTGTAAAATAATGATACCAAAATTAAAAAGAAATGGAAATATCCAAACCTTAAATGTAGAAAATCCAAAACTTAACGAACTCAAATAGCAGTTTTAAACTGGAGAGCTCTTGTAGCTTGAACCCTTTCTGAGAAGAATATATCCAAACACAGCCTGACTTTCTGAAAGACCATGGTTTCTAGTATGTGGCAGAATAAATTTTATCTGTTACGTGGAATTATGCATGTAGGGATCGCAGGTCAGACAAACTGGATCAGTATTAAATGAAAATCAATAAAATTCAAGCTACTAAATCTCATGGAAACAGAAAAAGAAAATAAATCCTGTAAGTGGAACCTGAATGCCAATGATCTTCAGTTTCTTTATGTTTGCATTAACAGAATGTATAATAAAGGCAGCAGGGAACTGAACTGTATTGAAGCACATATTACTTTTTCTCCTGTATAAAATTGTCATTTTTAAATTAATTACAATTTTAAATTCTGGAACACAGTGTGTATTCATTATGCTGCAGCACCCAGAATGCTGGCTACTTCTTTTTCTCACATGTTCCATTAATGTGGTTTAAAACAAATCCCAAAGCTAAATGATCGGAACATTGAGTTAGACAGAGAGATAGAGAGAGAGAGAGAGAGAGAGAGAGAGAGAGAGAGAGAGAGAGAGAGAGAGACCAGTTTCCACTTTTTTACCTTTCCTTCCAACCAAGCAGGGAGATGGCTAACAGAAGCAACAACAGAATTTACCAGATCATTACCATGGTCCCAACCAACTTCCTGCTCCACAAATGGCTTTGAAACAAACCATCACAGTGACACAGATTCTGAGTGATGAAAATTATTAGAGGAAGAAACATCATTGCAGAATGTTCCCCTTTCCACTTTTATCCAATAAACCTACAAATGCCATTCCTGTTTCCCCTTGTTCTGTACTATAATAAAATGCTACAGTGCTAGCTGTGATAATTTTTTGTGGTACATTTTGACAGACTCAGCGAGCAGGTAAGGAGCATAATTATTTACATCTTTAGTAAAACAAAGACAGAAATAAATGCAAGTAGACATCAAAGAAGTTGTTCAAGAAGTTTCCCAAATGCTGTGGAAGCTATCCGTAACAGAAAGCCTAATGACAAACCTTATCCGAGTACACAGTTTTCTCATACAGTGTGATTGTCATATCAAAAGACATGGACATATCAGCTGTTCCTGACAGATGATCAGCACAATGCAAATGTAAAGAGCAGTAAAAAAACTGAAGCCATAACTTGGACTGCTTCACTGGGCAAAATACTTTCCTAACTAACTGCTTAATATTTCACCCTATTTTGTTTTTAATTTCTCCAGGACTTGAGTTTCTAATACCATGACAGAAATGGATGCCATTCCTAAGTCAAAGTATGACTAAAGTTCATGAAATTAGTATTGTTTCCATCTTTGATGTTAGCCAAAAGTGCTCTTCACAACACCCGCAATGTGCCCAGTAATGACTCCTTTTGCAATTCGTATGGAGTTACGTGTATTGGTAACATATCTAAGTATGATTGTAAATTCTTTTTTATAAGACCCGTTGCTCCTACTACTATTGGAACTGTCTGGGTATTTTTCTTCCACATTGCCCTCATTTCTGCCTGCAAATCCTGGTATTTTATGACTTTATGTCTCTCTGTATGTAAGACACTGTAGTCATTGGGTGTAGGAATTTTAATAATCAATGCTACTTTTGTCTTATTTTCATAGACTACTATATCTGGTTTTCTCCCATCTATTTTTTGAACTGTTGGTATTGGGTGATCTCATGTGATATAAACTTCATAATTTTCTGTGATGCTTTGTGGCTTACGTTTACAATGTTTTTCAGCCACTTCAGTATCATAATGTTTGTACAATCCCCAATGCAACAGTCTTGCTGCATTATTATGCCTTTCAGTATACAATCCTTCTGGCATTATTATATCACTAACAGCTGCAAGATGTGCAATTGTTTCCAGTTCTGTTTGACAAAACCTACATTTGTCCATTTCTCCCACATGTCCAATGGACTTTGTAAACTAACGTGTACGTAGTGCACTATCTTGGGCCGCCAATATTAACCTTTCATCTTTTGTTTTAAATTCACCTCTCTGTAAGCATTTCTGCTTTCGATCCTGATCAACATAAAGTTGTTCCAAGAGTTTTCTATACTTGCAGCTATATTTATACATTTTCCACTTTTCTTGCCTTCTCATCTGATCCTTCACCTTATATTCTTTCTTTTGTTTTTGGCACATTCAATTTCTACCTGATTTTTATCTACTTCTGGTTTAATTTCCATTCCCACTTGACGCCGGTATGCTTCTGCCAAACTAAGGAGGGAAGTCATGTTAGACTTTTTCTCCTCATGTTTAAGAACTTTCACTACATTTGGGTTTTGTGAAGTCAAGTAATACTACTCCTCCAATAGACTTAGAGTACAGAGTACAAAGATACCCAGACAGTTCCAATAGTAGTAGGAGCAATGAGTCTTATAAAAAAGAATTTACAATCATACTTAATATGTCCCACGATTAAAAATTTATATATGTAATGAATTTTGAGGAGGCCAGTACCCCCTTCAAAATGTGGGATATATAATCTTGCTATGCACTGATTTTTATAAATCATTTGATGAGCATGAAGCATCCTTCTTGTTTTCTGTATAGCCTGTCCAGCACATTTTGGGGCAAATCACTTATTACAAAGCTGTAAGTTAAGACAGGAAGAGCAAATTGGTTTATAGCTTGGACATTATTGCTTTATTCCATCAAGTAATACTACTCCTCCAATAGACTTAGAGTACAGAGTACAAATCATTTATAGATTGAGACATTATTTACTGGGTTAGTCCCACCTCTTTTCAGTGGGCAGGGAATTTGAGGTGTCCTCTTGATTCATCTTACTGGAAATTTGAGCAGTGCACTGGGAGAAATTCCCCTACTCTTTCTGAGTGAAGAGCATAATATTGTATAACAATGGAGGAGAATGGAAATGCCATCTTTGTAGTAGGAGAAACAATGGGGCACTTTTTCTTAGAATTTTATAGAACTAAGCATGTTTGGAGCAACAGAGAATACGAAATAACATAAAAGTAGATAAAATACAGTTTTGAATGCCTTTGTACAGGACTGTCATTCCTCCTCCAAAACGTTATTCTGCATGTTTTGTTCCCACAATTCCCATTTTTGTATGTAATTTGCTCCTACCCTTTTCTAAAGATCCCATTTCCAGTTGTTTTATCCTTGTTACTATATTCATTACTTTTAGTATAGTTGGTTAAGACTTTGATATCCATTTTCTAGTAATTGTTTTTCTGGCAGCCACCATAATTAGACTCAGCAAGGCCTTACCATGTCTAAGCAATTCAGATTCTGTATAATAGCTCAAAAAATCAATTCCTAACTTATACCAATTTGCCCCCCAGTATTTCTGATAGAGTAGTCTGCAGGGAATTTTTAAAGTCTGCCATCTCATTACACTCCTAAAAATATATTTTCAATTACCTCTTTCTTCCCCATCATACCTCCAACATTTGCTATCTACCTCAGCAAAAATTCTTTGAAGTCAACTTGGGTATAAAAATACCTAGGTAAACATTTCCAAGCAAAGATCCTAAATCTTCTAGGCTTTGTTTCTTTGTGAATTGCATATCTAGTCTCTCTGCCCAATCCTTTCTAGCCTCCTCTAATTGATTCTTATAGTTATCATGCAATACTTTATATGCTCTACTAATTATCCCTTTTTTAATAGTAGCTTCTGTTCTAGATTCTCCTAAAAACTCTATCAGTGATGGTCTTTAACTCAGGATCCCCATATTTCTTTCTCTTTGCCTATACTATGATATCAATCCTTGATAGGGAAGGTAGTCTCTAGCCCGCAGCGCAAAGAAATACTTGGCCTCTTCCCATTCTGTTACCTTTCCTTCTCTAATGATTTGCTCTCAATACCTTGGTTCCTTTGCGATTTTCTTCAGTAAATTTTGGCCCTCTCTTGCCTGTTGTCTGTATCTCTAATTGCAGTTATACCTATGGGCTGATGGCATTTGTTAATCTGACTTACATGACCATGACATTCAAATATAACAAAAACAATTCACATTTTTATTGTAGTACACTGGCCCATGGTGGTAGTTTCCCCATCTCAGCTATGCTTGTGGCCTAACGTTGATCTTTCCACTCCATCTTAGTCCTACCCATATCAAATATTTCTACCTAAAATTAAAATTTGTACCAATGATAGCAAAGACTGCCACCATACGCATCTTACAGCTTGGAGCACAGTGACTTGATGAACAGTGCAGTCTGCCCCCAAATGGCAATAACTGCTTGTAATTCTTCTCTAAGCTAATCAAGTGATTTAATTTAGTTTGCTAATTACTGCTATACACAGCTAATTTTGCAGTGCATTACTACTTTTATTCAATGTTAGATAATGTTGCCTTCAATTACCCTGAAGATATATGGAGTAATCTAAAATGTTCTAAAAGTATCACCTTTTGATTTTCATTCCACAGTGTTGCATGCAGAGCATTTTGTTAACATTTTATCATTCATTACCTAGGCATGATTGCATGCTTCATATTGTATTTCATATTATTCCACAGGATGAATGCACTAAACATATTGGCAAAAGGATGACTGGTTTCTCTAACTGTTCATCTTTTCATGCCATGAAATGTTTTATGGAGCTCCCCATGCTGGCAAGATGGTCTGAATGGAGAGATGATAAATCAGCAAGCAAAGGAGAGTACTGTTGCTGGAAATTAATTCACACTCAAGTCTTGGTGAGTACTTTCATGAGGTGGACACTGTTTTTCAAAAAATGTTACCAGGATGACACTGATATAGAGACTGTATTTTATATAGCATATATCATGGACAGAAGTAGGTTAAAAAAAATTTAAAAAGATAGCGGGGTGCACAAGACCCACGATATAAAAGTGTCCAATCCTGGTAGGTGCACTGCTGCCAGGACTGGAAAAATCTACAGTGTAGAATCCTCAAGACACAGAAACATTCCTACAATACGGCTAGGCCAGGCTCCAGGGGGAGGATGCCCCCCCTGCTGTAGAAGGAAGAAGTAGTCCACAAAAATCACAAAAACTGATAGGCCAAAAAAAGTCATAAAGATGATAGAGTGGACTATTGAGGATAAGAGAGAAATTATGTATTGTTACTATTATGCAAGAAACCCAGAATTTCCAAACAGATGATATACAAAAAGATAAAGAGAGAAATTAGAGGAAAGGAAAAATACTTGCACAAGAAAAACTGTCATAAGCTTCAAATAAAAATTTGTGTTGATTAATACAACAGATTTACGAAAAACATCATACAGACCAAGAAACCTTGAGCCATTTGGAAAACAAGCAACTGAGAAAGTGTGAAAATATAAGGAACAAAATCTATAGATTTTTGAAAGGTATAAAAAGGAAATATGGACATGAGAAAGAAAGATCTGATATGTTACAATATTTATGTAAAGGAGAAAGTCAAATTAATTTATACAAAAAAGCAGCCCCAAAGATATTTGAAGAGAAATACAGGCAAAGGCATTCAGATATGGAAAATTTCACAACAGAATAAAATCACAAAGAAGGAATGTAGAACAAAAGATGAGTATAGAAGTTAAAAAAAACAGAAGTTGAAGTTATGGAATACCTGCAAAGTGAAGGATTTAGTGTAGAAAGTTTAACACAGGTTATATCACAGCATAATGGCACAACAAGTCCCCCAAGTAAGGAAAACAGAAGGAGCAGGAGACATCTGAAGAAGAAATATGGACATGGGAAAGAAAAAAAGAGATTTAACATGGTGCAATATTTATGCAAAGGAGAAAGCAAAACTAATCAATACAAAAAGAGCAGCACCAAAGATATTTGAAGAGAAATATAGGCAAAGGAATCCAGATATGGAACATTTACAATGAAAAAATAAGACGACAGAGGAAAAGTAGAAAAGAGGATTAATTGAAGATGTAGAAGCTGAGGTTATGGAGTGTCTGGAAGTAAAGGATTTAGTGTGGAAGGTCTAGCTCTGATGGCATCATGGCAGGATGGAGCTATGGATTACCAAATTAAGGAGTAACCAGTGGAGTGGGAAATGTCTGGTAAGTTGCCATACTTTGGAGTCTTCCATAAGAAACCAGTGAGGGAGTTCAGTTGGAGTTGCACAACAAAGGAAGGAACAGGAAACTGAGACAACTCTGATGCAATCAATGTTGTGGAGTGATAGGCCAGTGAGTTCCCATATGAAAGAGCAATGGATGACACAGGATAAAAATGAAAAGAATGTGGCACAGGAAGATGCTGTGGAACTTTCTATAGAATGCCCGCAGGAAATGAAGAACAGAGAATGTGCCCTCAGTTTAGAAGAAAATGATCTAAGAGAAGATTTGCTTGAGTTAATAGAGATGGATAGACATATTAAGATCAATGAAAGAAATAGACTACAGAAAGATAATAAAACCCAAAAAGTTAGAAGTTTGATAAAACAAATGAGCACAGTAATTAGAACTGTCCATAGGGATTCATGCGAGATAACATAAGTAAATATTACTGTGCATCCAAATTAATAACAGATAAAGTCTTACCACAAAGACACAGGGTAGTAAGGGAAAGGAAGGGAGAAATCAAATGCCATCATGGAAGTATCGAACAGAGAGAACTGTAAAGCAATTAAGACAAGAAGTGTCACTGTTGGACTAGTATAGAAGAGGGAACAGATCAACAAAAATACTCAAAAATATAGAAGTGATAAAAGCAATGTGCAGTATCAGAACCAACTAAGATCAATCGTGCACTATCACAAATAAAGAACTAAAAATATCAGCAGAGACAGAAAACGTAAAAGATATGCATTTAAATATATAGGAAAATACAAAATAAGCAATTTAATGATAACCCAAAAAAGTTTTATAGAGAAGTGGGAAACAAGGCAAAAGGAATTGAATTACCACCAAAAAAAGAAGAACTAGATACATTTTGCAGAAATATCTATGAAGATCCTGTGGAACATAACAAATATGCTAAATGGCTAGAAGAAGTAAAAAAAAAGAATAAGAAGCTCAAAAGTATAGGATATGAAATGGGATGAGAGACTGAAACACATTTAAGAAAAGCTCTTATTTGGAAAATCCTGGACCCAGATGTAGTACCTAACTTTTGGCTAAAAGTATTAACATCGTTACATGAAGATTTAGTCACACGTAAGAACTATTTGTATGTGCGCCCTGAGCAGACACCAACCTGTTTAACAATAGTAAAAACAATACTCTTACTTAAGAGTGAACCTGCAAGGTATCCTAAAAATTATACACCAATAACTGGTCTTCCAACGACATATAAACTATACACTGGAACTGATGCTGACAGAGCTTATAGTCATTAAGAAGAAAACTTAATCATGGCAACTGAACAAAAGGGTAACAAAATAAAGTCAAATGGAATAAAGAATCATTTATTTTTAAATAAAGTCATAATGGAAAACTGTAAAAAGGGAACGAATGTAAGTATGGCATGGATAGACTATAAAAATTCATTTGACAGTATCCCACATTTGTGGATAAAAGAGTGCTTAAAATTGTATAAGATACATCCTACACTAATCAAATACAATAAAGCGACCATGAAACAGTGGCAAATCACTTTGCAGCTAAGCCATGATAAAGGACAAATTATTATTCCAGAGATAAAAATTCAAAGGGGGATATTCCAGGGTGACTCTTTGTCACTGCTGCCGTTTTTGTCTTGCCCCTTAACCCATTAAGTTGCCCACTTAACAGATTAGGTCATGGCTACAGTTTGGCTTCCAGAAAACAACAAAGTGCAAAGACTTATCTTCTTTTTGTGGATGATTTAAAATTGTATAGCTCATCAGATGAGGAGCTGAAAGCACAACTGCAAATTGTCAAAACTTTTTCAGATGATATAAGAATATCTTTTGGTCTTGATAAATGTGCAAAAGCAATATTTAAAGCAGGAAAGCTGCAGCACCAAGAAAACATCAGTTTGGGTCAGGAATGTGATATAAAAAACTTCAGCAAGAGGGAGTGTATAAATATTTAAAAAACTGTTGAAGGCTCATCAATAAAACATGAGCAAATGCAAACAAAACATAGTAGTGAATATTTTAGAAGACTAAAATTAATACTGAAAACAGAGTTAACATCTAGGAACAAAGTCCAAGCTATAAACCAATTTGCTCTTCCTGTCCTGATTTACAGTTTTGGAGTGACTGATTGGCCCCAAAAGGTGTTGGATCAGTTGGGCAGGAAAACAAGAAGGATGCTTCATGCTTATCAAATGATTTATAATAATCAGTGTATACCAAGATTATGTATTCCCCATTCTGAAGGAGGTATGGGCCTCCTCGATATTGATTACATGTATAGATCTGCACTCGTGGGACTATAAACACATATATGCTGACCTCAGAAGACCTAAATGTAGTGAAAGTTTTAAAACATGAGGAGAATAAGTCTAAGATGACTTCCCTGCTTAGTTTAGCAGATGTATATCAGCATCAAGCAGGAATGGAAATCAAATCAGAAGTAAATAAAAATCAGGCAGCAACTGAATGTGTCAAAAAACAAAATAAAGAATATAAGGTGAAGGACCAGATGAGAAGGCAAGAAATGTGAAAAATGCACAAATATAGTTGTAAGTATAGAAAACTCTTAGAACAACCTCATGTTGATCTGGATCGAACACAGGAATGGTTAAGGAGAAGTGAATTTAAACCAAAAGACGAAAGGTTAATATTGGCGGCCCAGGATAGCAGACTACATACACATTGGTTTACAAAGCCCATTGAAGATGTGGGAGAAACAGACAAATGTAGTTTCTGTAAAACAAAACTGGAAACAGTAGCACATCTTGTTGCTGGTTATGATATACTAATGACAGAAGGACTGGTATACTGAAAGGCATAATAATGTGCCAAGACTGTTGCACTGGGGATTGTGCAAACATTATAACTGAAGTAGCTGAAAAACACTGGAAATATGAGTCAGAAAGCATTACAAAAAATGAAGTTTATATCACATGGGATCACCCATTACCAACAGTTCAAAAATAGATGCAAGAAAACCAGACAGTAGCCCACGAAAAGAAGACAAAAGTATAATTAACCATTGAAATTGTTACATCCAGTGAGTACAGTGTCTTATGTACAGAGAGACACAAAGTCATAAAATACCAGAATTTCCAGGCAGAAATGAGGACAATGTGGAAGAGGGATACTCAGGCAGTTGCAGTAGTAGCAGGAGCAATGGGTCTTATAAAACAGAATTTACAATCGTACTTAGATATGTTGCAGATACATGTAACTCCATATGAATTGCAGGAGTAATTACTGGGCAAACTGTGGGTCTTGCAAAGAGCACTTCTGGCTACCATCAAAGATTGTTTAAACAACGACCCCAGTGACAACCAAAACAAAAACAAAATAATAAAATCACTGTGTTGCAGCCAAGACACTCCACCAAAGGTATCAAACGTTTTATTGAGACAAATTGTTTAAAAAGGATTCATTGACTGCTTTCATCCCTTCAGAATGGGGACTTCATCAGAATAGATGCCTTCTATTAAGTACAACATTTATAGCCCAATGTGTTGAAGACATCACAGCCACACAAATGCATTTAAAGGCACAACTACTTTAAAAAAAATATAGCTTAAAAACATTTATAAACATCTGAAACCATATTTACTGCACAAAAAATAAGCTTTCCTAACTTCATGGAAATTTTTAACATAGCCTTTTGTCCCTAGCTCTCTTAATTAACAGGGGGTAAACCAATGCCCTCCCCTGCCTGCAGATTGAGCTGCCATTTGACTTCTTTTTCTTCCATTAATTTTCTGTAGTCCCCCCTCTAGGGTTAACTAATACGTTCTCTAAGATTCCAAAATGAAACCCCTGAAAAAACTAGAGAATGCCTGTACAGTGCATTGTTATTTTTCTTAGTGGATATCTGATACACGAGTTCATATATCTTATTACTAATTGCCTTTCGGTTTTGCCAACATAATATGCTGGACATCCCTTACACAGAGCAAGGCATATGACACCTGATGTGTGACAGTTACCCTTAACAAATTCTACTTTTGTTTTAACAGTATTTTCTAAAATAACAATTTTACAATATACTATGTAGAAACATTGTGAACAGGATCCACACTTTGTAGTACCATCGTACTTGTTAACTTGTATGTTCTTCATATATTCAAAACTTTCTTTTATGTTTACCCCAGTTTTATATACATAGGAGGGTCTCTCTCCCCTATAACCCTTCTCAAATTTGGGTTTCTCCTGGCAATTGCCCAGTTTTTTTTCCAATATATCCTTCACTTTTCATACCTTCCCCCAGTATGGTAAAATCACAGCCTTTTCAAAGTTTTTTTGTCCCTGAGGTGACTCTCTAACCATGTTAAAATTTCCTAACAGGGGTTTGAATCTCTTACCCCATTCTCTTCTAACATAGTCCACATTTTCCTGAACCATGCCCTGTGGGTATCCTCTTTCATGGAACATTTCTGCAGCTTTCTGTAATTCATTCTCAAGGTCACCAGCCGAAGATGTCACTCTAGCAACCCTTACCATCTGGCCTTTCACAATACTGGCTTTTTGGTGGAGGGGGGATGACTACTTGTGTATTCAAGGTAAGAGCTGCTGAATGTAGGTTTTCTGTATATTTTAGATGTAAAACCACTTGGAGTTTTGAAAATCTGAGTGTCAAGGTAACTAATGGACAAGGGGTTACTTGTGTGAATGAATTTTAAGAAAATGCTTTACATTATTCCCAAAAAATCCTAGAGTTGTTACATGACACTAGTTTATACACCCATGTTTGACTTAATGAAGTCAACATTAGTTATCGAAGAATAGATTATTACTTGGAAGAATACCTATTGGATGTGCATATTACACCTGAAATTTACAGCTTTTTGAAAGTCAAGAACCCTATGGTGGCTACCATTTTTGGGATTCCAAAAACCCACAAGGGTTTAAGTAATTTAACATTTCGACCAATAGTAGCAGGACAGGGGTCAAAAACTTACCCTTTTGGTGTCACCATAGACTTTTGGTTAAAACAAGTTGTGAATAAAGTGGAGCATATAGTAAAAGATTCATGGGAAGTTTGGGGTGGAATTAAGGAAAAGCTTTGGGAAAACAATTTGATTTTTTTGACCATCGATGTAGTGGATTTATTCACTTGTATCTCTAGGGAAGAAGGGTTAGATATGTTTGCTAACTGTTTGAATAAAATGTCAGGTTTTTCTAATGAGAAAGTAAATTTAATAGTTGACTTCATGGGGGTAGTTTTAGACTATAACTATATACATTTTGAAGGAGAATACTTCAAACAAAACAAAGGTGTTGCTATGGGAGCCTCATGTGCTCCCATATTTGCAAACCTGGTTCTCCTTGACTGCGGGTTAAATAAAGTCTTTAGGTGTGAGTATTTTCAAAATGTCAAATTATACGTAAGATTTCTGGACGACATTTTTATTCTGTGGAATAGTTCCATAGATAGAGTGGAGGAATTTGTTAAATATTTGAATTCCACTACCAGTTTCTTAAAATTCAGTCACACAAGTAACCCCTTGTCCATTAGTTACCTTGACACACAGATTTTCAAAACTCCAAGTGGTTTTACATCTAAAATGTACAGAAAACCTACATTCAGCAACTCTTATCTTGAATACACAAGTAGTCACCCCCCCACCAAAAAGCCAGTATTGTGAAAGGCAAGATGGTAAGGATTGCTAGAATGACATCTTCGGCCAGTGACCTTGAGAATGAATTACAGAAAGTTGCGGAAATGTTGTATGAAAGAGGATACCCACGAGGCATGGTTCAGGAAATTGTGGACTATATTGGAAGAGAATTGGGTAAGAGATTCAAACCTCTGTTAGGAAATTTTAACATGGTTAAAGAGTCACCTCAGGGACAAAAAAACGTTGGAAAGGCTATGATTTTATCATACTGGGGGAAGGTAGGGAAAGTGAAGGATATATTGGAAATAAACTGGGCCATTCTCAGGGGAAATCCAGATTTGAGAGGGGTTATAGGAGAGAGACCCTCCTATGTATATAAAACTGGGGTAAACATAAAAGAAAGTTTTGAATATATGAAGAACACACAAGTTAACAAGTATGATGGTACTATAAAGTGTGGATCCTGTTCACAATGTTGCTACATAGTTGATTGTAAAATGGTTATTTTAGAAAATACCCTTAAAACAAAAGTAGAATTTGTTAAGGGTAGCTGTCACACATCAGGTGTCATATACCTTGCACTGTGTAAGGGACGTCCAGCATATTATGTTGGCAAAACCGAAAGGCAATTACGTAATAGGATATATGAACTCATGTATCAGATATCCACTAAGAATAATAGCAATGCACTGTATAGGCATGCTCTAGTTTGCAGGAATTTCCAGGGGTTCCATTTTGGAATCTTAGAGAAAGTATTAGTTAACCCTAGAGGGGGGGACTACAGAAATTTAATGGAAGAAAAAGAAGTCAAAAGGCAGATCAAGCTGCAGGCAGGGGAGGGCATTGATTTAAATTAAATTATTTCTGTAAAACCCCTGTTAATTAAGAAAGCTAGGGACAAAAGGCTATGTTAAAAATTTCCATGAAGTTAGGAAAGCTTATTTTTAGTGCAGTAAATATGGTTTCAGATGTTTATAAATGTTTTTAAGCTGTATTTAAAAAAAAAAAAGTGGTTGTGCCTTTAAATGCATTTGTGTGGCTGTGATGTCATCAACACATTGGGCTATAAATGTTGGACTTAATAGAAGGCATGTATTCTGATGAAGTCCCCGTTCTGAGGGGATGAAAGCGCTTAATGAATACTTTTTAAACATTTTTATGTCTCAATAAAATGTTTGATACCTTTGGAATGTTGTGGAGAGTCTTGGCTGCAACACAGTTATTTTAACATCTAAGATTGAAACAATACTAATTTCATGAACTTTAACCATGCTTTGCCTTAGGAATGGAGTCAATTCCAATCATGGTATTAGAAACTCAAAAGACTTGAATAAATTAAAGAGACAACAAGATATCCCGGTCCTTATCCACTTATATTAAATGTATGAGCTATTCTTACTTGTCCCTGCATTAATCAGTTATTGCATTGCTATTTATTTAGGACAGTAGCTCTTGACCATTTGAAATCAAGGCTCAGCATGCAGGCCTTGAGCTAAGTTCCCTATCAACAACCCATAAACTTCATCAGTTTGAAGGCATACTGATCGTGTATACACTCACCAATTTCACAATGCTCAGCAATGTCAATCGTCTATAGTTTTTGAGCCTAACGGTTTTGGTAGATAGAAGCAACATGAGTTTTAAAAGATAGCTGTGATTCTCTGGTTTTCTCAGCTGAATTGCTGGATATGAAAAAATGTTATGAAAATCTATAAAATCTAACATGCATATATATATATATATATATATATATATATATATATATATATATATATGTATATATATATATATATATATGTGTGTGTGTGTGTGCGCGTGCGTGCGTGTGTGCGTGTGTATATATATATATATATATATATATATATATATATATATATATATATATATATATATATATATATATGTGTGTGTGTGTGTGTATATATATATATATATATATATATATATATATATATATATATATAATCTATTTGTATATGTGCATTCATGCATGTGTGTGCGTGTCTGTACACATGCACGAAAGACAGAAAGAGACAGAAAGAAGCTTAATGTGCTTTACCTTCTCCTTATTCCAAATCCAAACCAACGTGTGTTGACTAACTTTGAGTCATCAATACCATTTCCATTTTCTAAAGTCCCTTCATCCATATGGTCATCCATTGTTAGGTCCTCTTCATACTGGCTCCCATCATAGTTCAGGTCCCCTTCTTCTTGAGTGCCCTCATTCTCCAGATCTTCTTTTAAACTGTCATCAGTCTTCTGATTCCATTCCCTTTGAGTGTCATAATGTTTCAGATCCCTTTTTTCTAGTTCTCCTCGTTTACTGCTGTGCAGTTCTGTATTTTCTTCTTCCAATTCTTTATGCAAATATCCTTCTCCTTGATTGTTATTTTCTAGGTCTTTTTCTTGCACTTCGTTCTGTAAGTTCTCTTCTAATTGACTGTCATGCTTTAGATCATTTTCTTCCAATTCTTTGTTTAGATCTTCTTCTTCTTTCTGACTGTTGGCATGTTCTAGATCCCTTTCTTCCAATTCTTTTTCTACGTCCCAGTCTCCTTGATTCTTATTTTGTTCAGAATCCACTTCTTCCAATCCACTCTCCAGACCATCTCCTTTACTGTAATCATGTTCTAGATCCATTTCTTCCAATTCTTTCTCAAGATCCCAGTCTTTTTGACTGTAATCATCTTCTGCAATGTCTTCTTCTAGCTCATTCCCCAGATCACTTTCTTGACTATCATCTTGTTTTTCCTCCTCATCTTCTAGCTCATTCTCCAGATTGCTATCTTCAAGGCTATCGATATTTATCTCCCTCTTTTCTTTGTTCTGCCCTGTCTCTAAATTTGATTCATTTTCCTGGATGTCCTTTTCCACAGAAGCATCAACAACCTCTTTACAATTTAAAATCCCATGTTTAAGCAGCAAAAGCAGGATACAAAGCTGCCCTAAAAAGTTGGAAGAAAAGAAAAGAATACTGATCAGTAATGACTAGGAGAAACATGCAAATAAACAATCTTAATACATTTTAAACATATTTCAGCACTTCATTCTTCGAAAGTATCAACAAAGGTAACGTCAGGACTGGGGTTTGGGGCAAGGGCAGGGTTAGGTTTAGCACACATGAGTAAGGTGAGCAGACAGACCATCATTTTACCCTGCTGCCTCTCCTTGATCACAGAACATACTTACCCCTTCTTGCCTTCCCCAGACTATCTCCTAATAAGGGGTTAGGGGGCCATGGAGGATATCAGTGTGTCCTGGGTCCACATCATACTGTTGCTATGAGCATTTCCTATCTTTTGTCCCCACCCTGTGCATGCCCCAGTAACACCCTGTAGTTGGGACATGCAATGGGCATATTGAGCCAATCCACATCTCCCTTTCACAAAGAGCTGATGTTAGTATGCCACCCCACCCAACCTCAGGAAGCACTCTGAGGTTGTTACTCAAGCCTCTGCCTGAAAAATCTAAGTACATTGTGTGCCCTGCTTGCATGCTCCTTCTTCTTCCCCTCCCGAGTTTGGCACGCCTATCCCCCCTGACAGAATCAGATGCCCAAGTCACTAGTCAAAACCAGGTTGTCTGGGCCACATTCAGGGCTTTATTCCTCTGTGCTACAATGCTGGCTAAGATTTGAATGTTGTTGAGCTAAAAGAGCAGATTAAAGCAGAATGATTGTAGGTGCAGCTGGAATGCACAAGTGGGATATAGTATAGACCAGACAGTGAAGAGAGAGCGAAAATAATTTCTGATCTGAGTAAATTGTAAATCAAGGCAGGAATAATTCACTATACTGGTGCTGAATATCTGGCAGTTAGAGAAGAGGGCTAAGGATCAGAGCTGTTACCGAGCAGTTTTCTGTAGTTAATAGTGTGGGTTTGATTCCTACGATCTTCATTTGCCTACTGTGTGAAAAGAGGCAATTGTATCCTTTGGGCTTATCTTGTTAAAAATGAATAAAAAATAAATAAGTGTAGAATTTTATCAGAAGTTGTCTTCAAAGCAAGATATTTGCCTAAAACTGTGTAAAAATCTTTATGTCATCTTTTGACATATGGACTAAAACAATTGAATTGAATCTTGCTTAGGCATTAGTACAAGCACAGAAAGTACACGGTAATGTTCATGGTATTGTCCTTTGAAAATCAGACAAAGCAACCAAAACATGTAGTACAGTGGTTATGATGTATGTGAGAAACCTGGTATGAATACAAAATATTCACACTGTACAAATGCAGAAAAAAAATGCAGATGTATGCAGAAAGCAGAGGAATACTTCCAACAGCAATATGAATGTTTTTTGATGCTGTGCTAGATAAGAGTATGAAAAACAGTATTGGCAACACACATATTTCCTCATTACATTTTCCAGAACTTTCCGGAAATGCAAAAGGTCATGAGAGCTTCAATAACTGTAATAAAAATGAATATAGTTATGAGTATACCTCTGCGAGCAATGAACCAAAGTAATCAACACACCACTTTTATTTTATAGAGTTATTTTAACTTATTTACTGGATTAAATTGGTTAACACAGGAATACCACATTATGATTTCACCCAAAGCAATATCAGTTGTTCATGCACTGAAAGGGGTTTCTTAGAGAATCACAACTAATAACAAATTGAAATGTATGGGGAGTTTGGCTGCAACACAAGCCATCTGAATGGGCCAGTAGATAGTAGACAAGCTAAGAATAGGTGTTGACCTTCAAAACTTATACAGATGAATCAAAAGGGATCTTTGTCTCCTTCAAAATGTTAAAGACACTGCTTCTACAATACCCAAGGTCATATTCTTCTCAGTTCCAGATACTAATCAAAGATTTTGGCAAACTGAAATGAATAATACTACTCATAATTCTGCACTTCACACACTCCTTTAGATTTATAAGATTTTTTTTTGCATATATTCAACTATGGAAGTATTTGAAAGAGCAGTAGGTAAGATAACTGAAAGCTTGGAAGGTGTAGTTAACATAAAATATGCCTTCTTCTGTGATTTGATGCTAAGCAAGAATATGATTTGTCTTACTAAGCTACTCAACAGGCTAGAACAGAAAGGCTTCAAAGCAAATGGAAGCAACTATGAAATGCACTACGAACAGTATGGTTCATATTTCAACATTAAATGACTTTAGACTAGTGTAGATTCTACTAAAGTTAATACTATCCTCATAAATAATAGTATTTCATCCAGGAAATAGTAGGTCATAACATCCCTGTACTCCTCCCTTATCAGACCCATTATTGAGTACAATGCCCCCTTCAGCATGTACCTTGCCAAGTACATGCAGCAGCTGGAGAGACCACACAGGTTCCTGACCAGGAAAATCCAGGGTTTCAAACACCTATCCTATACAGATAGGCTAAAAGCCCTGTCCCTCTACTCAGTCTTGTACAGACTGCTCAGAGGTGACCTGTGTCTGGTATACAAGGCCATCTCAGACCCAGTCTTGATGGAGTTGATGCATATCCGTAAGTCAAACTTCACTCGCGCAACCCAAACACAAGACCTTAACCTGGTATGTGACATTAATAGAACTTGTTGGTGGGATTGATTTGTGTCCCAAAGACTCCCCCACCTGTAGAATAAACTCCCTCTCCATGTCAAGCAGAGTACCTCTCTAGTCCTCTTTAAAAGCAACCTGGACGACTGGATGGATAACAGAAAATATACCCCTGGGATCCTCCCTGTGTCTCTGCTGCACAGGGGAAACAGGTGCTGAGTTTGAGTGAACATGGGCAAAATTCTTGGCTAGGTTTATAGAGGCCTCTGGGCCAATAGCCTAGTATCATCCTATGAACCTGTGAACCTATAGTTAACACATAAAAGCCTCAATAAAATTATCTCTTACATAGTTCCTAGGTATTGATCAATGTCTCTACAAATTCACAGCCAACTTGTGAGCTATAACACCACCACTCAACAAGCTATTCAGTCATGTCGATGTTTGCTTTTGGTCAAAGGAACATGACAGAAACTTTAAAGTGTTAATAAAAATGTTAAAGAGGCTCATATTCAGAAGTTTTATGATGTCTCAAAACCTGTAATACTTCAAGCGGATGTTAGTTAATAAGCGCATAATAGGTAGTCCAATATCATAGGAGCAAGGACTGAAAAAGGCAAAACATAACCTAGTAACCTCCTATGATCCAATAAGATATGCACAGATATTGAAAGAACTGCTAGCAATTGTCTTTAGCTGTTAAAAATTCCATTATTCTATTTAGAGCAAATTAGTAACAGTGGAATCTGATCATCAGCCATTACAAAATATTTTCAAGAAATCTCTCTAAAAGGTTCTGCAAGGCTGCAGAGAATGTTGTTAGGGTTGCAGAATTACGACTGGAAAGTTTAGTACTCACCTGACAAATTGATGCACATAACAGATACACTTAGCAGGAGCTTACAAGAATGAAAAAAAATTACTAAAGAAGGATCTGGAAGCTTTATGGCTCATTTCACAAATATCTGCATCAACAGAGAAGTTAGAGGAACTGGTGAAATATAACAGAGGAGAAAGAGAAATGTATCTT
Organism: Protopterus annectens; assembly: GCF_019279795.1. NCBI lineage: Eukaryota > Metazoa > Chordata > Ceratodontiformes > Protopteridae > Protopterus > Protopterus annectens. The sequence continues at coordinate 1,350,301,000 of NC_056741.1, read as the reverse complement.
CTATGAGGCACTGTTATAAATGGCTGGCCAGATTAAATGAAATTAATTCATCCAGACATCAGTGTGTATTTTCCTTATCAAAATGATCTAATGAGCTTTACTTCATACAACGTTTGATGCTCAAAAGAGAGAAAATTTTAATTCCTAGTTAACTTTGAGACATATTTCATAACACTCATAAATCATATTTAGGAATTACAAATGGAAAGAAAGAGCTTGCGATGTCCTTCACTGATCAAAAATGTCACAATGGGTAGAAAAACTGATTCAGAAATGTGACACAAACAATACTTCTCATATTCAGAGTAAATAATGCCTCATTAAATACTGAGTCTTCTGTGAATGAAAGTTACAACATCAGAACTAATTTATTTCAGTATAATTATCCTCACAATGTGTAGACTTATACTCTAGAAATCCTGAAGTTATGCAGCTATGTGAAACTACAAGTCATAATGTCAACCATCCTGAGATCTTTTGTGTTTATTCATGGAGTACCTGATGAAGTTGTGTTTGATAATAATACATGGTTCATTACTCAAAGATTCCATGATATTGCTAAACAGTGTGAGCTGCATCTGCCCTAGATATGCACAAAAGCAATAGGTAAGTAAAAAGAGTGGCTTAATTAAAAATGTCATAAGAAATGGTGACAAGCCTACACGATCTATAATCCCCCAGTACTAGAATATAGAAATTCACTTCTCCAGAGTCTGGGACTCTCATCAGCATAAATACTTTGAAGTTTTAAAACTAAATTACCTATGTCTTATTTATTATCAATACCAGATAGTCAAATAAATGTGATTGATTTATTAAAACTGAAACAAAAATATACAAACACAGATATGCAGGGAAGTTATTAAAGTTAAAATAAAAGTGTACCGATGCTGACAAATTTTGCAATTGATGCTTAAGAGTCAGGTTCTAGCCACTGTTGTCTGTCAAGATGAAGAAATTAGGTCTTATTTTTAAGAAGTACTTGTTCAAGACACAAAGTGAGGAAGTTTGTCAGACAAAGTAATTAGTAGTTCAATATCTGTTTCATAATGACAGTGTGTGGCAACCAGAAGTAATCCTACCATCTTGTTAGACAAAAACAACAGCTAATGCTGCCACATGAAATTCAGCATAGTGATCCAGATATCTTCTTAAGATGTCACAGTTATGAGGGACTCAGAAATACAAGGATATAATTTGTATGATAATCAAGAAAAGTGGGCTTTATTTGCAGATGATATTATTTTGTACCAGATAAATCAAGAAAAAGACATCTCAGTGTTGTGGAACATTTTGAGACAGTTTCACGTCTTTTTGAGATATAGCATTAATGAAGATAAAACAAAGGCTATAGCTGTAAATTATGTACCCACACATGAATTAGTTCAGCAATACCCATATTGATGGGGATATGATAAGATGAAGTACTTAGGAGTATGGATTAGAAAGGTTTCTATTATGGCAGCTAAGGATATGTGGGAGGAGACTAAACAAAAGATAATACAAAAACTGAGAAACTGGAAACTCTTATTCATGGATATGGATAGTCCAATATAAGTTTTAGTCCCTTTACTCTTGTACATGGGTCAAGCATACTTTTATCCACCCAAGTAGAAGTTGTGGACAATAATTAATAAAGAACTGAATGAATTTATCTGTGAGGGTAAGAGAGAAAGAGTTAAGTGGGATAAGTTGATTTTTCCAATAGAAAAAGGTGGTTTAGGTTTACCTGATTTGAAGGGATATTGACAGTTGCACAATTAAGGGTCATATATATAACACAAGCAGAAGGTTATAATTCAAGATGGAAAAGGATGATGATGAAGCAAAGGGGAAGTTCAAGAATGAGAGAGACATTGAGTTTTTGGATGTAGATCCTTTTAAGAAGAATAATAACAACCATACAGAACATTATATTCACAAAGCAGCAAAAGGCATTCTAAGAACTATACGAGAATAGAGATAGGAGATTTTGCCAGTAGAGATGACTGCAAGTAGGGGTACAGAAAATAGGCAAGAGAGAAATGAAATTTACCGGAAAAATCTGGCAAAGGAACCAAGACGTCGGGAACAAATAACTCAAAACAGGAAAGGTAATAGAGTGGGATGAGGCCAAGAAGACTTTATGGATTGCAGGCTAGAGACTGCCATCCCTACCTGGGCTTGATTACAATGTACAGACAAAGACAAAGGGATAGGGGGATTTTAAGTTAAAGATCTGCTCTGGTAGAGTTTTTAGTTGGATCTAGAAAAGAAGAAGCTGTTAAAAAAGGGATGTTTAGTAGGGCATATAAAATATTGCACAATAACTATAGGCATCAATCAGAGGAGTTTAGAAATGACTGGGAAGACAGACTGGAAAAGCAGTTTACAAAGGAAGAATATATATGGCTCCCAAGTATGCAACCAAGTCCAGGAGGTTTAAGCTCTTTGCTTGGAAGTGTCTGCATAGGTATTTTTATAACCCAAGAAGACTTCAAGGAATTTTCCTCAGGTAGATAGCAATTGGAGGTATGACTGAGAAGAAAGAGGTAACTGGGAACATATGTTTTGGGAATGTAATGACTTGGCAGATTTTAAAAGTTCCGTAGAGTACACAATCAGAAATATTGGGTGAGAAAATGGCTGTAAGTAAGGAATTGATTCTTTTGTGCTTGACTATAGGATTTGAATTACCTAGACATAGAAACAATCCTTGTGGGTGAACAAGCGGTAAACAAAGAACAAATAATTGGCAAAAGCCACTTGAAGGTGCTTTCCTGCAACCCAAAAGAAAACCAAGATGTCCGAGTAAAAAGTGCTTTAATGCACAGCCACAACAACGACGACAAATACAAAGTGTTAGATAAGTGCTTTCGTCTGCATCAATTCCAGACTTTATCAACTCTACTAGTGCTTTCCACCATAGCAATTAAATAGTCAGTACAATTAACTCATTAAAAACTTTTAAAGGAGTCATGACACTCTACATACTTAATAAAAATCAGTATAAGAAACGGTACAGACAAATCCTGCTACCAAATTATGAAAGGATTTGTATTTGTCATTGTTGTTGTGGCTGTGCATTAAAGCACTTTTTACTCTGAAATCTTGGTTTTCTTTTGGGTTGCAGGACAGCGCCTTCAAGTGTTTTTTGCCAATTACCTAGACATAGTAAGGCCTTATTAAGTTTAATTCTGTTGGCTGCTAAAAAAGCAATTACTAGAAAATGGAAATTAAAGTCTACACCCGCTCTCTTTGAGGTATTGAATATTTTAAAAGAGATAAAAGAACTGGAATAGGGATCTTTAGAAAAGTGAAGGAGCAAATTACATAGGAGTACCTAGAAATTGTGGGAACAATACATATAAAATAATGTTCAGGAGGAGGAGTGAGGTTTAAGGAAGACAGGAATTCAGCATGTTTTGTAATGCTGGACTAATGATAGTAGCAAAGAAAATATATGTGATCTATATTGTATTTAAATGGAAAAATGTTAAAATGGTTTGTTTTCCCTTTTGTTAATGTATGTTTGCCTATCTTTTAAGTGACAATTTAATCTTCTTTTTCTTTCAGTTACTCCTGTTAAGGATTGGCACAACAGATCATCTGCTTCCATTTCTTCCTGTCCTCTGCATCTGGTTCTGTCACACCAATCACCTGCATGTCCTCTCTCACCACATCCATAAACCTTATCTTAGGCCTTCTTCTTTTTCTCTTAGCTGGCAGCTCCATCCTTAGCATCCTTCTCCCAGTATACCCAGCATCCCTTTTCAGCACATGTCAGACCAACACAATCTCGTCTCTCTGGCTTTGTCTCCAAACTGTCCAACCTGAGCTGACCCCTTATATTCCCATTTCTAATCTTGTCCATCATTGTCAGTCCCAGTGCAAATCTTAACATCTTTAACTCTGCCACCTCCAGCTATGACTCTTGTCTTTTCATCAGTGCCACCGTCTCCAACCCATATAACATAGCTGGTCTCACTACCATCTTGTAGACCTTCCCTTTCACTCTTACTGGTACCTTGCTGTCACGAATCCCTCCTGACACTGTTCTCCACCCACTCCACCCTGCCTGTACTCTCTACTTCACCTCTCTTCCACACTCACCATTACTCTGAACTGTTGATCCCAAGTATTTAAATTCATCCACCTTTGCCAGGTCTACTCCCTGCATCCTCACCATTCCTCTGTGCTCCCATTCACACACATATATTCTGTCCAAGTCCTACTGACCTTTTGTTAATGTATGTTTGCCTATCTTTTAAGTGACAATTTAATCTTCTTTTTCTTTCAGTTACTCCTGTTAAGGATTGGCACAGCAGATCATCTGCTTCCATTTCTTCCTGTCCTCTGCATCTTGTTCTGTCACACCAATCACCTGCATGTCCTCTCTCACCACATCCATAAACCTTATCTTAGGCCTTCTTCTTTTTCTCTTAGCTGGCAGCTCCATCCTTAGCATCCTTCTCCCAGTATACCCAGCATCCCTTTTCAGCACATGTCAGACCAACACAATCTCGTCTCTCTGGCTTTGTCTCCAAATTGTCCAGCCTGAGCTGACCCTCTTATATTCTCATTTCTAATCTTGTCCATCATCGTCAGACCCAGTGCAAATCTTAACATCTTTAACTCTGCCACCTCCAGCTATGACTCTTGTCTTTTCATCAGTGCCACCATCTCCAACCCATATAACATAGCTGGTCTCACTACCATCTTGTAGACCTTCCCTTTCACTCTTACTGGTACCCTGCTGTCACGAATCCCTCCTGACACTGTTCTCCACCCACTCCACCCTGCCTGTACTCTCTACTTCACCTCTCTTCCACACTCACCATTTCTCTGAACTGTTGATCCCAAGTATTTAAATTCATCCACCTTTGCCAGGTCTACTCCCTGCATCCTCACCATTCCTCTGTGCTCCCATTCACACACATATATTCTGTCCAAGTCCTACTGACCTTCTTTCCTCTCCTCTCCTCTCCTCTCTAGAGCATATCTCCACCTTTCCAGGGTCTTCATAACCTGTTCCCTACTCTCACTACAAATCGCAATGCCATCCACAAACATCATAGTCCATGGGGACTCCTGTCTGATCTCATCTGTCAACCTATCCATCAGCATTGCAAATGAGAAAGGGCTCAGAGATGATCCTTAATGTAATCCCACCTCCACCTTGAAGGCATCCGTCACTCCCACCGCAGACCTCACCGCTATCACACTACCCTTGTACATATCCTGCACCACTCTTACATACTTCTCTGACACTCCCGACTTCCTCATACAATACCACAACTCCTCTCTAGGCACCCTGTCATATGCTTTCTCTAAGTCCACAAAGACACAATGCAGCTCCTTCTGACCTTCTCTATACTTCTCCATCAACATCCTTGGAGCAAACATTGCATCTGTAGTGCACTTTTCTGGCATAAAACCATACTGCTGCTCACTAATCATCACCTCCCATCTTAACCAATTTAATAAAGATGTTTAAAATATTAATAAACGTATGTGGTGGTGCTGCGGTAGCATTGTCACCTTACAGTAAGACGTTGTCCTGTTCGATTCTCAGCTAGACTGTCTTCTGTGTGGAGACTTGCGTGAATGGGCATACCTTCGTTGAAGGTTGTGCGTCAGAGCCAGCAACTCGGCACGTAAAACTCTATTGCCAATCATTAGTGGACCGGAGTTCTGCTGTGGCGACCCCTAACCGGGAAAAGCCGAAAGACACAACAGGTGTTACACTGACTATATATTACATATAGGGACTTTAATTTGCAATTGTGGCTCTAATGCTGTTGAATTTGGAAAGGTGCTTGATCTGTGAATCACTGCTTTAGTGCATTTAAGCACTGCACAGTAGTTAATCACAGTGTAATTGTAGTATATATCAAATCAGTGTATACAACTGTAAAGTCATTATAGCTTTTTTAAATAAAGGAGAAGAAGCATGTATACCTCTGAAATGTCCAGATTTTCACAAAATGTCCAGATTTTTCCTCATATTTTCTGTCTATTCCTCATAAACGTATTTGTTTTCTGGCAAATCACTGGGATGATCTGAGGACTGAAGTCACCAATAATGACACGGATTTGAGTTTCAGACTTCAAATCCTTTAGAAAATGTATGCTAACACAAAACCTGTTACTCTAACAACTTTCTAAGTTTATAAGGGCAATATATGAAATCTGTTCCTATTTTTGGGCCTTTGTCCTCCCATTTTGTCAGGCTTTGTCCAGATTTGTTGCACTAACAGGTTGAGAGGTATGGAAGCATTTGAATATATGTATTGTAACAAAACAATAGTTACAGCATTTTTTTAACAGTGGTTGCAGCTTTAACAGCAGGTTAACAGTACATACGTGCATCATGATTAACTAGCATTCAGTAGCTTGAGGAAAGCTTCTGATAAGTGTGCATCCTGCTTCTCAGCTTTTTCATTTAGCTGCTCCTGACAGTATATGTATACATATACAACACACACACACACACACATACACATATATATATATATATATATATATATATATATATATATATATATATATGTGTGTGTATATATATGGGTCTACTTTCTTTGATCGAAATACCATTATTTCGAAGAAAGTACTCCCTTACTTTTGTGAATTCTGGTTCAGTGAACCGGCAATTAAAAATAACAATTTAAACTCCGTTTTGCAGGGGGGCAAGCCCCCACCCCGCTACATTAAATATACTAACTTCAAGATCACACTACAGTGGGGAAACAGGTATATTCCCTTATCCACACTGTAGTGCTCTGTTTTATTTAGATTCCTGTTTTGCTGAACTGGAATTCATGAAAGTGCACTTTTGTTGAAGTGCACTTTTGCAAAAGTAAGGTCATACTTTCTTTGTTTGAAATAATGGTATTTCGATCAAAGAAAGTAGACCCATATATGTGTGTGTGTGTGTGTGTGTGTGTGTGTGTGTGTGTATATATATATATATATATATATATGTGTGTGTATATATATATATATATATGTGTGTGTGTGTGTGTGTGTGTGTATATATATATATATATATATATATATATATATATATATATATATATAAGATAAAAGATAATCCACAGACAGGAAGAACGCACAAAGTGCAAGTCAATAGTGACTGAAAAGTTTAAATACTTAAGCATCTGATCACATGGTACTTAATTAGTTCAACAAATATCCACTTAAGAAGGCAGATTCAGTGAGTGAAAGTTCAAATAGTGAAAACACTAAAAAACATTTAAAATCATTTAAAATGATGTACAAATGTGTGCATAAAAATCACAAATGTGTAAGTTAAAGACATTTACTGGCCTCATTGAGACCACAAGAACCGTCATATTGATGTTCATAAATTCTTTTGGGTGGTGTACTTAGGATTATGCACAGAATGTTGCAGTTTCTACATAGGGAAGACTGAGATCCCTTAGAAAAAGAATTTATGAACATCAATATGACATTACAAGAAGGACACTTAATATGAAACTTAAGTTTATGGTTCTTGAACAATTAATATATCCAGTGTACTAAAGCTGACTATGATCTTCTTGTTACAATTAGTAAATTTTACACATTTGTGATTTTTATGCACACATTTGTACATCATTTTTGATTTTTAAATGATTTTTAGTGTTTTCACTATTTGAACTTTTATTCTGCATTTGTGGATGTTTGTTGAACTAATTAAGTACCATGTGATCAGATGCTTAGAAAGTTCCTGTCTGTGAATTATCTTTTATCTTATTTGCCTTGGTTTCTTGGAATATATATATATATATATATATATATATATATATATATATATATATATGGATCCCATTCAGAACCTTGACTGTTCAAAAAAGTTGAACTTCATATGGTCAGGACCATATCATCGACTTTCTGAAAAGTCGAACTTTGGAAAACAACAAAAATCTACATATTTGCAGGGGGCCAAGCCCCCCTGCACTCTCTACATATTATAAAAACAAACTCCGAGACTGCACTATATTGGGGAAGAAGGGCAAATTCCTCAATCCCCACTATACTGCGATCTCCATTCAAAAGCTTTGACATTTTGGAAAGTCGATTATATGGTGTCAGCCATATGAGGTTTGACTTTCTGAACAGTCAAGTTTCTGAATAGGACATATATTTATATATATCACTATAAGAGACAAAAAAAACAGAAGATGAACTAGCTTCATTGGTGTAGAGGAATAATAAAGCTCTGACTATGACTCGCATGAGCAGAGTCTGAAGAGGCTTGGGTGTCTGCTGTAGACGGTGGGGAGAGGAGAAGAATGTTGAGGATTAAGCCTGCTTACCTGATCCTTGGGTTGCCACTCTCTATGATAGAATACCTGGTGGAGACTGGGGATCACATGGAGGTGCTTGCCAGCAAAGTGGTGAGGAATAATTGATCACACCACATAGAAGCATTGCTTGTATCACAAAGCCTGCTACACACCAGCTCCTTCGAAACTAACAATCATCTTTAGGGAGTCAAGGCTACTGAGCAAAACACCAGTTCTCCTCAGAGGGATGGCATCATTCCCTGTATGCTCAACCCTCACACCCAGGGAACAAATGGCTGTAGGACTCTTGCCCAGGCAGAATAATAAATGGGAGGATCAGAGGGAAAAAAAGAGCAATGTTTATTTTATGTAGGAATTCATTCATACGAGTTTTAGGCCTGTTTTTGTTGGACAAAAAAATGAAACAAAATATGAGGTTTTGAGCTGAATGGAAATTTGGTGGTACAGGAGATCAAGGTAAACAGAAAATGGCAAGACAGGCTCAAGTCAGAGACCAGGATACTTTAAAAAAAACAAACTAACCTACAGTTATGTTCATACCAGGAAAAGAGAGAAAGAGAATAATTAGCTCTTGGAAGAGAGGCTAAACTAGGAAAATGTATCAGAAAGTATGGCTTTTCTTTTTGAGAAATTGATTAAATAACTGCTTGCACTCATGCATTACCTCAGGCTACGCACCACCCCCGTACGCAACCTAAACTCCACCACCAAAATTGCACTCCCTTTACTTAACCTTTCTGTACCATAATCATACACATGTAAAAAGAACTTATGTACTCACCATAACTTTCCATCTGTGTTGTCCATTTTCATTCTTCCCCAACTACTGGGTGCATATCTGATCCTCGGATCTGACTAGGCCATTACATTAGCTCATGGCCTCCAAAAACTCTCGAGCTCCTTCCCTACCCATAATGCACCAACTCCTAACATCTCTCAGATCTTGTTTGCTGCTTGAAAGGAAGACTACAACTGATATGCCATAACTGGAGTTCAATACAAAGGACATTGATGTCCTTGAAGCCTCTCTTTCCTCCAGAAGTCAGTCATTAAAATGGTGGGAGTTGTTGGGTGGGGAGTTGAGAAAGAATGAAAATGGACAACACAGATGGAACGTTATGGTGAGTACATAATTTCTTTATCTGATGTTGTCAATTTTCATTCACTCCTCAACTTATGGGACAGAGTGCCCAGTTACCTAAAATCTTGTGTGAATTCTAATGAAGGATATTCCTGAGTGCAGTTGAGTCAAAGGCTACGCTTCTCCTCAAGACCAGATCTACTTTGTAATGAGTGATAAAAGTTTGAGGAAGTGAATAGGTTGCAGCCGCACATATATTGTCCATAGAAGCTCTAGACTGAAAGACAGATGAAGCTGCCATAGAGCCAGTTGAGTGAGCCTTTAATGACTTTGGTAAGGGGAGTTTCAATTTGTTATAGATAAATGAAATGCAATCTGTCAACCATTTAGCTAGAGTTACCTTTGTAATTGATTTGCCCAGGTGCAGCAAGAGGTTCTCCCTTTCGATTTTCGGCTGGAGCGCCTTCTGTGTGGAGTCTGCATGTCCTCCCAGCGGTCGAATGGTGTTCGAAAGACATGCGTAGAATGGGCGTGCCTTTGTTGAAGGTTGCGTGTCGAGCTGGCACCTCAGCACTGTAAAAATCTACTGCCAATCATTAGCAGACCGGAGTTCCACTGTGGCGACCCCTAACTGGGAAAAGCCGAAAGAAGCACACAGTATGTGAAAAGGAAATAAATAGTTGATCTGTCTTTCTAATCTTGCTTGTTCTGTGTAGGAGAAATGTAGTTGTCTATGAACATCCAACAACTGCAGCATACATTCCCCTTTATTTGCAAATTTTAAAAAGAATACTGGTTAGTTAATGGATTGATTGATGTTGGATTCTGACACCACCTTAGGAAGAAAGGAAGCATTGGTATGTAATGCGACCCTATCCTTATGAAAAATCAAATATGGAGGCTTAGAAGATAATGATTACATTTCGGAAATTCTTCTAGCAGATGTAATTGCCACTAAAATGATTTCTAGGTCAGGAATTTAAGATCACATTTAGTTGTCAGTTCAAAGGGAGAATGAATTAAGTTTTGCAGTACCAAATTTAAATCTCATGGTGGCATGGGGTCCTTATAAGGGTGTGTTAGCAAGAGAGTACTTCTCAAAAAGGCTTTACACACTTTAGAGGAAGCCAGTGAAGAATTTTGAAATCCCACATTAAAGTTAGAGATTGCTGCCAGTTGAACTTTAATAGCTGATTAACTAGCACCTTCATTAAATAAACTCGCCAAAAATTCCAGAACGGATTGAAGTGGAGCTGAGAAGGGGTTTATCTTTTCCATTTACTCCTGTACAGTTTCCTAGTAGAGGGTTTATGGGAAGATAAAAGTACAGAACAGACAGGGTAAGAGAGCATTGATTGTCTGAATATTAAAGGAATTGGAGAAACCACATTATTAGTTTGAGATATCTGGGTGTAATTGTATCCAGAATCCAAGGTGGATACAGTAGATGAGGCCAAATCTGTTGAAGCCAGTAAGGTGCAATGAGGATGATTTTGCTCTTTGACTGGGCTGCTTTCTCCCAGAATTTGGGAATTAGGGGAGTCAGAGGATAAGCATACAGTAGACCATCCCTAAGGGCACAAAAGCTGCTGCATTTGTTGTTTAGGGAAGAGGCAAAAAGATTGCAGCAAAGCTGGCCCCACTGACTGAAAATCATATCCATCACTCTGTTGTTGAGAGACTACTCATGAGGTAGTAAGATGGATATGTTCAGTTTGTCTGCTTTCATGTTGGACTTCCCCAGAATATGCATTGCTATTAGAACGCGGTTGGAAGATATCGTCCATTGCCACACTGTGAGGGCTTCTCCATACAGGGGTAAGACCTGTTATCCCCTCCTTGTTGATCTACCAAACTACTGACATATTTTCTGTCTGGACTGCAATTGTTCCAAGAGGAAGAGAGTCTTGGAATGCCTGCAATGCCAGAAGCACCGCTCTCATCTCCAGAAAAATTTATATGTAAATTGGCCTCTTCAGGGAACCAAGTGCCTTGGACTGTTTTCCCCAGGAAAATGTCTCCCCCACCTGATCTGGGAAGCATCTGTGGTCACTATAGACTTGGACTGAGGGAGGATGAAAGGATGACTTTGTAATACCTGTTACGATTGCATCCATCAGCAACGGTATCTTTTGCATACTTGAGTTACTCTTATTTTCACTGACATAGGTTGAGAAAGTATCGAAAACTGTGTTGCTAGCATCTGTTGTAGAATTCTCATGTGGAATCTCACTAAAGTCTTTCAGCTTTTCCCAGTTAGGGGTCGCCACAGTGGAACTCCGGTCTGCTCATGATTGGCAGTGGATTTTTACGGTGCCGAGTTGCCAACCCAACACCCAACCTTCAACGAAGGCACCCCATGTGGAATCTCACTAAAGAAACTAAAATTATTTTCACTGACATTGATCCCAGGGCATGCAGAATCAATTGGGCTGAAATTTTGGTACTGTAAATTATTTTCCTGACCTGCATTCTTATCATTTACACAATTGCCAGAGGAAGAAAAGCTACCATAGATACTGTGTTGAATGCTACTCCTATGAATTCTGTCTGTGTTGGTAGTGAGACTTGTTGTAACAGTTATTCCAAGCTATGAACAAATCTGTAGTACTCGATCTAATGCTTCTATCAGTCAATGCCTGATCCGGGTGGTAATCAGCCAGTCATCTAGATACAGAAACACCTGGAATTCCTGCAGTATCAAGTGAGCTGCTACCACTGCCGTGCACTTGGTAAATACCATGGGGGCTGTGGTGAAGCCGAAGGGCAGTGCTTTGAACTGATAATGATTGGCTGCCAGCTGGAAGTGTAAATACCTTCTGGATCATCTTTTCATCTTTATGTGACAGTATGCATCCTGAATATCTCTCTAGTCCATCCAGTTATCCTTGCCCAGAAAGGGCAGAATGGACTGAACCATGACCATCCAGAACTTTGTGTGTCGAACTGACTTGTTCAGTATACCGTGATCCAAAATGGGTCTCCAGTCCCCTATTTTCTTTGGCACTAAAAAGAATCTTGAGTAAGTTCCGGATTCTGTTTGGTCTGTTGGACCTTCTGGATGACTCTTTTTCTTAGCAGCTTTTGAATTTCCATTGTTGCTGCTTTCTGTGATTGGGTGGAACATTGGGAAAGTTTCTTGATAATGGAGGAGGAAGGGAAAAACAAACTATATAATCTCTGGAAATAATTATCTGCACCCAACTGTCTTTTGTTATATCTAGCCAGGCTCTCTGGTGCAGAGTTAAGTGACCCCCAGATGCATCCAGAGGTGGACAATTGGGCCTCTTTTCAGTAGTGCTAAAAGGGTCTGTCAGAAAAGGAATCAGTAGACCCCTGGTTTTGTGGGCCTCCTCTGCCACAGGGCATCACCTTCCATTACAGCTCCTCCCTCTGCCTCTGGAGGAACTATCTCCACGTGTGTCTTGGAAAAGACCCTGGAACTTTCTGAACCACATTTTTTGACCTCCCTGTTGATTCCTGGAAAAGGTCCTTTGAGGGGGTCAAAAAATGCATACCTACTGCAGACAGGGTCGCTCCATCTTTCTCACACCTGGACAGTGTGTCCTTCACTGTGGAGCCAAACAAAGAAGAGCCATCAAAAGGAGCACTGATGAATGGGGACTTGAAAAGCTCAGCAAAATCACACAGGCACATCCAGGCATGCCTCCTTATGAAAACCCCTGAACCTTTAGCCCTTGAGGTGTCTTCTGCAGCATGTGAGATAAGCCTCATGGACAAATTACATATAGCTTGTAGGGTAGCCAACTGACAGACTACTAAAGATTGAGCCTCAGCAGTTTTGGTTTCAGAAAGAGATTTTGATAGCTCTTTAATCAAATCTCTTTGAAGTCACGTAAAATGTGCCAGATAGTTCAGCAATCTGAGTGCAAGAGTCACTAAATCATGAACACACTTCCCATATTTGTCCATCACCCTAGACTCTCTGTTAGGAGGATGGACAACAGAACTTTGTTCCACAAGTTCCTTTTTTGTAGCTACCACCATGGCCATGGCAACTACTGGCACCCCTTTACCCCAAAATTCCCTGTCTACTGGTGAAGCCAGAATCCAGTCTGGCCTCTTGGGGATTGGCTCAAGAGTATCAGGTTCCTTCCACATCCACCTAGATACCAAGTCAATGAGTTCATCAGTGAGTGGAGTAACCCAGAAAGTAGACAGACAAGCTCCAAAGGCTTCCAGGAATACTAATTCCTCCAGAGAAGGGTCTTGGGAAGACCAGTCACTCTTCTGCTTAAGGATCTCAAGAATGTCTCCAAATGAGACATCATTGGGTGGTGATTTGGGGGACCACTCTCCTTCATCAAAATCAGTATCCTCAGTAACTGAATTTTGAGGAGAGTCCAACTGCCTCCTTTTGCACTTTCTCTTCCTAGGGACTTCCTCAGTGGGGTGGTCTGGTGAAGTATCAGAAGAGATTAGGATACACTGCTGGGTAGTCTGGAAGCTTTGAGCTGGCTGGCCCTATGGGGTAGAATGTTGAGGATCACAGTGCAAAGTCATCTGAGATGTAGAGGGTGGATCTGAGGGGGTAAGACCCATCTGACCTGTCGGAGCAGAGAACACTCTCTTTACAGCCTCAAAGGCAGATCATTCCAGAGAAAAGGAAGGCAATGAGACTGAAAGAGCAATATTATGGCCCATCACCTCCCTCCATTCAGAGAACAGCCCACCGAAGGTGGATGTTGGAGTCGAGCTGTCCAGTCCCGAGGCTCCAACAGGAAGAGATGACTCTGAAAACCTCAGAGTCAACTCCAACCTCCCAGATCTATCAGGAATGCTTCGGCTCCAAGAGTCATCCAGCTCCAAGCATGTCAGAGCCAGTGCACACAGAGCAGTATTCGGATATGAAAAAAGTGCTTTCTTCGGATCTGAACCAGATGGGCCAGGAACACTTGGCTCTGAGGACTCTAAAACAACAGGTTAGATTGCAGAAGGAGTTGTAATGGGTGGAGTAGTACATGATCAGACTTCCTGACCCAAAGGAGTAAGCGCCATAAGAGCTCCCATCTGAATTAGCTCCATGAAGAATTTTCTCATCATTCTCTCCACATCTGCTTCTGTGAGACTCTTGGAGAAACAAGAAGATGCTAGGGATGGCGATTTGGAGTTCCTGTCTAAAAAAGGAGATGATGTCCTGGATGGGACTGGATCCAAGCTACGAGAAGAAGTCGTCCTTGGTAAAGGTTTTGAATCCAAGGGTGTAGGATCTAGAACAGGCTTGGTCAGATACGATGGTGGTAGGACAGTGAGTAATTTTGTTTCCAATTTCTCTTCCTTCTTTTTAGGTTTTGAGGAAGAAGAGGCTGAAGACTCAGAAGGTTTAGACCTTTTTGTAGGGTCTTTAGCTTTGGTTTGGGAGGTTGAACCCCAGTAATGGCTTCAGAGAATGAAACTGGCAGCAAGCCTTTCAAAATCAGTTTGTTTTTCATGTCAGCTAATGCTTGTGGGTTGAATCCACAACAGATACTGCAATCCTGTTGCAAATAATCTGGGCCTAAGCAATAGACACAGAAATTGTGGGCATCAGAATAAGGCAATTTATGCCTACACTTATCGCACTTTTTAAATCCTGAAGGACCTTTTTTAGATATTCTGAAAGAGAAACTATAATAATAGTAGAAATACTAACTAAACTTTTTTTTTTTTAAATGACAAGAAGAAGGGTTAAATGCCAACAATAGTAAAGAAGAAATACAAGTATTTTGTCAAAGGGAAAAAATGACCTATTATGGTAAGTAAGGAGGTAATTACCTATTATGGTAAGTAAGGAGGTATACACTAAGTATAAAGGGAGTAGGGAAGGAAGGAAGGCTAATCCTACCAACGATGGCAGGAAAGAGTACACTTGAAAGTGTATGAAAATAGGACTACAGCAGAGATGGCTTAATAAAAAAAACTAAAGATTAAATAAGTAGTCATAAATAAAAAGTTTTTTTTATTAGAAATATCAAAATAGACTTATCTCCCACTCTATACTCGAGAGCTGAAGGCAACCATGTCTAGACATGAACTTCAGCAAACGAGATCTGACAGATGTCAGGATTGGTGCATTATGGGTATGGGAGGAGCTCGAGAGTTTTTGAAGGCCATGAGCTAGTGTAACGACCGATTCAGATCCAAGGATCGGATCCAAACCCATTAGTTGAGGAATGAATGAAAATTGACAACATCAGATCTTTATACCTCTATCACTAAGAAATCTCACTGTATATTCTCCCACAACTGTCATTTACACTGTTCTTCTATAGACTGCCACTCCACCCTCAAACCTACTTTCACTCCTACAAAACTTCCATTTCACAAGAAACTACTACTGCTTCTATATTCTTTACCGCAGATCTATGTATGCTGTCTACCTCAATCTACCTAATGTTTCATATAACTTGTCCTCTTAAGTTCTACTTCATAAATCTCTTGCTGCCTTTGTTACCCTTCTCTCTACTCCCAACTAAGCACATCACATAATACATCCACTGTCTAGCTGTGTAATTTCCCTGTAACTAACTACCGCATGAAAAAATGTTTTTCCTTACATTCATAAGTTACTGTATGTTATATAATATGCTCTAAATTTATTCATATAATTGTGTTTTCATGTAAACTCAGTATATTTTACAAAATGTCATTTTTTTGTCTTTCTATGTATTTGCCTAATATGTGGAGTTTTTCTTCCTGGGGTCTCCACTGAAAATGGGATAAGCCTATAAATGGGAACTAATGTCGGGCGGCACGATGCCAGGGCACTTCTATGGGCTAGGCTTGTAAAGGCTCCAGGGCCATTAGTCTAATACACACCTATGAACCTATGATGTTTGCATTAAAACACCAAGACTCCTTTACACTGCCATTCCTCACCCCCAAATTGGCAAGCAAAGAGAAATAAATTATAAATTAGCAACTGTTTTCGAGAAAGTCATAAATGAAGACTGGCAATTCTGATAGTTGAAGAAATTCTGCAGCTGAGAAACTGTAGAAAAGCGTGAAGAAAAAGGCTTCTAATATAAAGCATTAATCAATACCACACAGAAGATGGGAGGATGAGGAGACATTTCACAGCAAACCATACTTCAAAAGTGACTTGGAGAACAATAACTGCAGAATCAACTAATGCAGTCTTCTGAAAGGCAGTGTTTGTATAACTAAAACGGGTAGAGTGTGAGAGAAAGAGATAGACATATTGTTGCACTGACAATTAATTTACTTAACAGTGACCAGAGTCTGCACTCCTGTAAATTGGCTGTTGACGAAAAGAATGCATTGAGGTTACTGTAGCCTGGACAGAAGCTGTACTGCTTATCATAGATTACACCACCCTTCTAAGGTTGTGCGTCATCTCAGAGGATCAGTGTTCAACAGAATTTTAGATAGCAGAGACAACACGAAAATAAGGTGATAGTTGCAAAGATCAGCCTAGTTACCAGGTTTATGCCATAAAACGATTGTGTGTACCTTCCAGAGGGCAGGAAAATGAGAAGTTGATGGATAAGTTAATAATGTAGTAGATGAAGAACATTCAAGAAAAGTCTACAGCCTTTTATGAATTTTGAATTAAGACCTATAATGTCTGAACAGTTGTAAGAAGACAGTTTTCTAAAGAGTCTGACATATGGGCTACAGGTACTGAGTGGAAGACAAAGGGGAGAGAACAATTTTAAACATTGGGTAGCAGCAGAGATAGAGACTGAAGAAATGGTGGCAGAGATAGATTAGGGCTTAAATACTTCTTGTATGTATCACATGAAAATACTCAAAGCTTCTGGACAAAAAAAAAAATCAACATTCTGCTGCCTCTACTAACAACAATACTAGAAGCGGCCGTGGCAGCACAACACAAGGAATGCTTAGAAACACATGGACTAACAATATCTTATTACAAAAGTGCATCTGCTCTGCTGCCTCGTACTAGTATTACTTATACATCTGTACAGATAGTAAGCTTACAAGGTGGTGTTTGCTGCCCTAGTTGAGGTACTTTATTCAGACAACTGTGCTAGAGTGCTAGAGGGATTGCAATTGTATAGGCTAACACCATCACCAGTTGCATGATTCAGAAACTAGCTCGCAATAGGACTTCCTAGAGTCAGTTCATATAATTTGAGCAGCATAATTCTTAAGCACACTTAGTTAAGCCTGGGTTATCCTAGGGTTCAGTCACGGGGCCACTGCTCTTCACCAGTTTCCTGAATGTTCTAATGCTGTCACATGTAGGTATGAGTAAGCTGATTTACGACAATATAGTCATCAGGTTCTCAGACCATTCACACAAGACTATTACCACTAAACTTAAGAATGACCCATTGCAACAGTTTCAAGGACTTGGGACAACTAAAGTGATATACTAACTTGGGGAAATCAAAGGCTGTGTTTTCTATTACAAGTACAGCGTAACATGATTAGTCAATGTTGGAATGTTTCACCTAGTGGGGCTCTGTTGAGATAGTTCAAACTTTAGATATCTAGGATATAGCCAAACCCATAATTTTCAACATTCATATGCACCAATGCTATCAGCAAGTCTTTTGTTGTACTAGCAGTTTTCTACAGAGCTATCTTAAGCTGTGAAATTTCCCAGTACCCACTCTGAATATAAAACTGTAGCTAGTGGAGTAGTACAGGGATCAGTGCTGTCCCCTCCCGTTTGGCATTTGCAGGTATCCAATTCAATATCTCAAACATGTGGTTGATCACATTTGCTGGTGACTACAAGCTGAGCATTCTTATCTACTCTTTCAGTGATAAAGCAAGGGCTGGAATATGTACATATTTGGGGTACCAAAAATGGCCTAAAGCTACACGCAAAAAGTACAGCATAGTAGCATGTGTCAAAAAAAAAAAGTTGTTCCCATCTCAAATGTTAAAAATGGTACTGTTTTCCAAATAGGTATTCTCATAAGAAACCTGGATATTTTATGTAGACAACTCTGTCTCATTTGATCATCATGTTTCCACCACAGTCATAGGATCATAGGAAGTTACTAGGCTATTGGCCGTGCGGCTCTTATAAACCTAGCCAAGAGTTTAGCCCACCTAGTTAATTTCACTGTATTCTTCCCTTATCAGACTCATCATCAAATACAGTGTTTCCCTTGATATGTACAAATCTAAGCATATTGCTCAACTGGAAAGGCCCCAAAGATTTCTAACCAAGAATGTTAAAGGCCTTACATCTTTCAGCTTTCTCGACAGATTAGAATGACTCTCCTTATAATCAGCAGACTACAAGCTGATTCAGGATGACTTTTATCTCATGTTTTGAGCCAGAAAAGATCTAATCCTATTTTACCCATTTCTTTGTAAAACCAGTGCCTCTGCAAATACCCACTGTACGGACCTAAACCTAAATTAATAAATAAATAAGACGCGCTGAATGGAAAGGTTCCTAACTCAAAACATTCACACCCTATAGAATACGTTACCACTACAGGTCAAACAAAGTAGTATTTTGGCTACCTTTAAGGCTATTACTGATTATTGGATGTGTAGAAACAAATTTACACCAGGGTTATATAGCCCTGCTAGATCTGGGAAGTGGGAACTATTAAGTGCTTGAAAAGGGTGAAGTGTGTCTACTTAAAGGTGCATATGGCTAGGCATTTTATGGCCCAGTGGTCACTTGCCTACTATTGCACCTCTGTTCTTGTTAGCTTTATCATGAGGTAAGATATGCACTGAACAAAGGTTTCTTACTTCAAGCTAGGCTATGCAGTATCAGTAGCGGTGGCCATCTCAGCAGAACATGCACAAAATATAAAATATCCCAAACAAAACTGGACAATTCATGGCTAGATTCCCTAAAACAGAACACCACTGCTTTACCTTTTGCTAACTTAGCTGGTTACTTTTGAAAGTCAAAAAACAAACCACAATCCAAAAATCGGCCTCGGTTAACAAGATGAAGAAAGATAAAAAATTTCAAATAAGCAACCAAGAAGTGCTTACAGAAAGAACTTTAAATTAACAAAGAAAAATAAAAATAAATCAGATACATCCAGTGAATCAAACGCTTTCATCTCAACCATTTGGAGACTTTATCAAGACAGAGCATGCCCCAAATGACAGCAAATTTATAATACAAAGTTAATTACTGAACCAATCAACATCCAGGGTTCATGAATAATTCATGAGCAATGACTATTCCTACAATTTACATCTAATAATGTCAGATACCCACTATAACACATATAACTACATAACTATAAAATACATTAAAATAAAATTGAAACCTCAACATTTCCTATATGTTGTATACTTCAAATAACCCTAATATATTATAATATAAATGAATAAATACATGTATAAATAAACACATAATAGATACAGTATAAAATTCACCAATGTATATATATAAAACATAAAATTAATGCATATGTTTCAACTATTAAAAATTACAAGAACATTTCTTTAAAAGCATAATCTGTCTAAAGCTTTTAATCATAAAAAGCAAGTAATTGCAACAGATTCATTTAAGCCTGGCCATTGGGTTGCATTTGTTTTCAACTGCCATATGGCCTTATGCCTAAACTGCTCAGGGCAAGGTTGCTGGAAAATGTCCACAAATAACATTACAATATCATGTTTTTCATGCTATAAAGTGAAAGTATATAGCCATATATGTTATGCCTAATACTGTTATTTATTTATTTATTACATCTGTTTCCCAAAATATTCAGACTAGGCTAGCAACCCGTTTTCAGTGGAGGCCTGGGGGGAAAAGCCCCAAGAAAATGAAAAATGGCAAGTATATAAACTACAAAAACAGGAAACAGTATATATAGAATAAACAGCACATATACAAAAAAGGAATTAACATTATTAACAGAATTAACAAAAAATAGTGCAATCGCAATGTATACAGAGATTAACAATCCAACAAAATTTTTGGCAGGTACATGCTATATGCCTCGGCAGTGTAAAAAGTGGAAAGAAAAGTGGGGAAGGAAAGAAGAGATTTATTAAAAAGGGACAATTAGTAATGTGAAGAAGGTAGGGAAAAGGTAAAGAAATTTGATTGGAAGATTGAGTGAAGGCAAAGTGAAGAGTGAGTAAACCAAGTTATCCAGGAGAAATACAGGAGCAAAGACAGTTAATAGTTAGATGTTCTTTAATAAGGAGTTTGAATTTTGTGGTAGTAGGGGTATTTAGTATATGTTTCTGTAATGTTGTACTGATTTTATCATTGTAACTAAGATGTGTCTGAAAAGAGCCCCTGATGACCAGCTCGTCTACTTCTTAAATAAATAAAACATGAAACATTTCAGTGGATTCTGAGGACTGCATGCTGCATAGGGTAAATTTTCTAATGATGATATTGTTGTACCTACCAGAAGGTGACTCATTTGCCTCCATTACACTTTGGAGATAGAAAAGGCAATATCCTACCTTTTCTAGAAGTAGAATGCCTCATCGGCATAGATTAGTTTTTTGCACTGGTTCTGCATGAACACATAAGTTTAATAATCTTCAGTAGAATTCATGCTTTTGAACAATTTTAATAGGTTAAAAGTGAGTTGCATTCTGCATTTTTGCATGCAGCTTATCCCATTAAATTACGTATCTGTTACAAAGTTTTCAAGTGCAAAGAGGAATATATTTATCTTGCAGCTGGAATTGGAAGTTAGTGAAATTACTGAATTTAGTGAAGCAATTTAAAACTTTCAGTTAGTCTATCTAAACTGTCAGTGAAGGTATTTTAAATCCTGTCTGGACACAGGTATCGTCAAACTACAATACAAGACAAGAGACCATTCAAGTGAGTTAATGCTATGACTTAAGTCAGGACAGGAAGTGAAGTGAGATTGAGCTCCAACAGTTAAGAAAGGGAACAGAAAAAACAACCAAACCAATTAAGGAGTGAGTTGTCATATAAACATGTAGGGAGCTGCTGCTTCCTGTCACAAGTGTTAGACCTATAACTGTTAAGTTCTGCAATTTTGGAAACAAGACTAAAGCTGTCTGTTAAATATAATGAATGCCAAAACTTCCTGTAACACCATGAAAGCATTTCTGCATGGGACTTCACATCTGTATTACACAACTCTAACATGTATATATACTATCACCATCACTCAGATTGTTGTACCTTAGAGTGTGTGTGTGTGGGGGGGGGGGGGCTCCAAGGTGCCACAACCTCAAACTAAGCAGAAGGGAATTCCAATCCTCAGAATTTCAAAATGAACACTGAAAATAACAAGATAAGATATGCAAAGAAAGCAGTATGACCTTAAAAAAGGAGGAAAGGATATAGGAATGTATACTTGTGGATTAATACATAGGAAAATGCTAAAGAATAGTAGCTATGTGATACAAAGAAAGAAGGGGTATAAATGAATGAGACAAGAAGGGAAGCAATTAATGACACTGAGGAGGAAAAAACATCAGAAAAAAAGAAGCAAAGAGCAGGTATTTTTTTCACAGGTTGTCAAGATGAAGGCAGAGAGCACTGCTAATATGTAAAGGCTTTTGGTCTCCACGACGTCCATACTTTCCAGACCCCATTAAACAGTGTTGTTAAAGTTTGCTTCTTTTCCAGATAACACTTCATCTCTTTCTTGATTCTGTGACGGGGTGGGGATGGAAAACTTATTTTCCAGGCCCCTAGTAGTACCAGATCAAATGCTTTATCTCTTGCAGTCCTGTAAGTATGGATACATGGGGGATCATGACAATCCATCGAAAGTAATTCCAACAAAGGACAATTCTGTAAATATGTGTCATGATATGGGCAAGTGCCAGCATAGCCAACTGGATTTTTGTAATGAATTATATGTCCTTTGAATATCAAATTGATTTATACAAGATGCTTGTGTTACAAATGTATTATAACTGTATGTCATTTGTATATCAAACTGATTTTGTACAGATGCTTGTGATGAAAATGTATTTGTGAGCTTTGCTTGTGTTGAAATGTATCAAAAGTGCACCCTGCTGAAATGAAGAGAAATGCACATGCATTGTTGTAGCTGAATTAAGTGTATTTGTTTTAATACAGGATACTGGCACAGCAGAGGTTAACTTTAAGAAAAGTAAGGGAAATATAAATGAGCTGTTAAACCATTAAAAGGCACCCAACAGTGCTGAGTAGGACTGGAGATGCTGGGTCTGGGGATGAGCCTTTGTCCATAAGCTCAGTGAAAAGAGGGGAGGCCCCAGGCACTGCCATAAACATTGGGATATGTATTATGGCTGTCTGGGCTAATTCTTTTCTCAGCTTCAAAGGGAAATACTGTGAGCACCTAGAGTCAGGTGACCAGATGAGGTCATTCTGACAGCCCTCTTGGAAATTATATTTTAGATATTACAAAGATAAATCTCAAAGTATTGAGCATTCTGTTTTGGAAGTCTGACTAGAACGACCCTCACCCAATAGCATATTGCCTTGTGGCAGTAAGTAACTTAACTAGGGAACATTAATTCTCTTAGATTCAGTCAAGAATATAGTGAAGCTTAGTTTAGATATTTTTTCTTTATTTGTCTGAGTCTGTCCATCAATGTTCTTTTCAATATTTCCTGTGATTTGAACTCTGTGGTTTACTGTGAATATATATTCAGTATTTTCCTGTACTTTTATTATTAAATATATTTAAAGCTTTTATTGTGGCTGGTCCTTGTAGAAAGTATTTATCCTTGGAGAGTGTTTATATTTGTTTGGTGACACTGTGTGGGCAACTCCTGAAGGTCTAGCCATCTTGGTGAACTACTACCATTTTTATTAGTATTAATGTTACACAGTATAATTGGATAACCTTTATAAGAGCCTTATAGTAACTGACTGGTGGCAGTGATAACTACCTTATATTCTGGGCAAAGCTGATAGAGTGAGTAATCTGTGCCAGCCTTTCACAGGTGTGTGTGTGTGTGTGTGTGTGTGTGTGTGTGTGTGTGTGTGTGTGTGTGTGTGTGTGCGTGTGTGTAAAAATTAAATCTTAAAGTGTGTGTGTGTGTGTGTGTGTGTGTGTGTGTGTGTGTGTGTGTGTGTGTGTGTGTGTGTGTGTGTGGCAGCTACTTGGGGCAGGGACACAAAGCACTGGGATTACAGAGAGGGTGCTGGAGTACTTGGCTTGGACACTCAGCTGAGGACTTAACCCTACAGTTGTACCAGTGGGGAGTCTTATTGGGGACCTGGAGGGAGACAGATAGAGACATCAGATCTTGGGCTGAGTTTGTTCCCTGTGTGCTCTTAAGGGAAATTGTACTTGATGCAGAGAGGTCTGCATCTAGAAATACTGAGTGTATCCATTTGTATTCCAAGTGCACACCCCTCTCCAGTGTCAGTGGTCAGGATTCAGGCTCCTTGATTACTGGCCCAGCATGGGGACAACTCATATTAGTGACCATCACATATTTGTAGCAGTGGTGGACATCAGAATATGTATCACTGAAAACTGTTGTCATAAAATCACAAAATATGTTTTTTGGCACCCCTGCATCCTCACATGAAGGGAAACACCTATATCTCCCTGACATACATTTGAACTCCATGGTCACACAACAGTGGGATAAAAACGAAAGTGAATAATCACTGGAAGTGGTTCTAGCAGTTTTCAGCAATGTTTATAAACAATATTATCCATTAGAGAAATGGTCACTGATTACTTGCATGGCTTCCATGTGGGATTATCCAATATGAAAAAAATACTAGCAATAAATTTCATAGCCAGAGCTATACGTTGACATAAGCATATAAATGTCTCATGCAGTACAATGCTTTGTAAAGCAAAAGAAATAAGAGAAGCTGAATATCATAATCCATAGCACTTGTAGTGATTTATGTACAGAATTCACATATAAAGTACTCTGTAGAGAGGGCCAGTGCATGGGAAAACCTATACTATACAAAAGCCCTGGCATGATGCAGAAATGCAGCAGGAGAGAGGGAAAGATGAAATCAAGGAAGTAACAAACTATATGCAGCTGTGCACCACAGTGAATGATAAAGGTCTGTAACATGCAAATGAGGCAGACTACATGAATCCAGTGCAGTATACAGTCAAGTGACTTGGAGTGGTAACTACCAGGATGACTAGTACTCCTGGGGAAGGTAAACAGACAAGATGGGAGACTATCCAAGTAGACAACCACTTCACATACATGGAATATAACAATCACCAGATCACAATATCTGGCAAACTCTTAAGTGACTGCACTACAGATATTTACAGATGACCCAGCAACAACCAGCAAATAAAACACAGCCATTGTTCCTCAAAAAGGAGACTATGCTGATGTGCTGCGCATGCACACACACATATTACCATACCAGCATATCAGTAAACTTACTAAATAACAAACAGAGAAAAAATGTGGTCTAATCTCTGTGAGGTCTATATTCCAGCTGATTTTCTATAACTTCAGTCTACCACATGATACAAAAATCTCTAAGCTATATACCCACATTTCTAGCATACCTCTATTTTAAGGCTAGGAGCTATAAATCTATACTATACATTTGTGAGGCAGTATCATTATGTTAAACTGATCTTTTAAAATGAACCTTAATATTGTACTAAACATGCCATGGTCTGTTCATATCAAAACAAAACTTCTTTACACATTGATTCTGCCTGTCAACAGTTTAGATGAAGAGAGTATTCTCATATCTTCAAAATTGTGAGATGAGCATTCTCATGACTTTTTCTGCAGTTTTTTTTATGAAATTCTACACTATTGGGATATTTTTTCCTCATGCCGTTGGACTGTTGATACTATGGACTGGACATTATCTGCTTGACTCTTCTAATATAGATACAGTCCAGTGCTAACAACTATGCAATTTGAGAAAACCAGGCCTTGTCCCAATAATATAGACTTTAATGCATTAATCACTCTTGCACTTGAGTATGTCTGTCAAGTTTGATTATTACATGGAACTTGGCATAATAATTCACGCATATGAGATGCATGGCTTTGTAATCTATCATAATCAATACCTATTCTGCTCCATGGGCAATTTGGAATAAGACATGCTAGCATCTCTTCCTTTGGACTGTTTTATGGTATGCAATACAGATGGCATAGCTCTGCACTGCTTGTTTAATTTCAATACATATTATGGGCCAAAACATTATATCACTTTTTTTCTTTGTACTTTACAATTCTCAGATGTGACTCGTGTCCTCTGAAGCATTTTGGTTAGTGGTAAAATATTATTTTGGCAGCTTTGTAAATCAGTCTCTGTGGTTACTGTTGACCCATCAATGCACTTTTGCTGAGTGCTGTACGATTGATGGGAAAAGAGTGAAATGAGTTTTGCCATGGATGCAACTTACTTCTTCCTTTAAATTTTTTAAAGAAAAATAAGACTGAAACACCTGTTTATATATCTGGCCTTTGCACAATAACTTGGAGGGTTTTTTTTGTTTAGGTTTAGACCCTCTGACATTAGAAAATGACACACTTCGCAGACTTGTCATTCCTGTTTTACATATGCTCCTGCTTAGGTTGAAATTATGCTGTCTTAATCTATTTAGCATCTGTAGTGGGGTTTTCACACAGTTATTGTCTTTAACACCACATTAATACATTATCAGTTATGTTTACCTCATATTCAAGTCTTAAATTACATGAGCACCAGCTCTTTAGAACACTTCAGTTACTGACAGAATACCAAAATGCAGTTCTAAGTAATCTATATCTTTCAAGAGATGTATTAAACATACACAGTTTGGAGTTTTGTTACTCTAACATTCTACTGGAAACCCTGCCTTGCATCTACTACTGAAAACAACTTACCATTTGACATAACTGAGACCACTTTTTCAACAGTAAGCAATTGGTAATGCTCTATTTTAACCAGTCTCTTCAGATCTTGTAGATCACTACAAATGCAAAACATTTTTGTACAACCCTGAACATTCTATTAACCTACTTTGTTGGCTAATTGTTTCTTAAAATACCTAAGGATTCCATATGCTTTTGTCCTCATTCAGCTCTATTTCTGAGTGTTTTGGATACTTTGCTGGGATCAAATATCACTGATACTGCATCAGTTTTTATTTTTAGGTGATATTCTCATCGCATCCTAAGCCTGTAATTAAAAATGCACAGAATATCATTACTATGAAAGTGCACTGTATCTGAAATGTCTCTTTAACAGTGTGATTGCTTTTAAGCATATGTATTTTTTGCTTTTATACTGCAAATTAATTTTTTCCACTTCTAGTTTATCAGAAGCTACAAAACCCCAAACTGTTTGGAAATGTAATTCTTTAAGCACAGCTGAGAGAATGGCAAAGAGCTAGAAAGCAATTTTCATTTACTCCTCTCCCTGAGTAAATCTGTGAAGAGGGTAGAAATTGGCTGAAAGTAGCAGATTTGTGGAGAAAGCAGGAGAGGATACTTGGTGTAAATTGGATAGTGAGAAATAAAAGAAAAGGAAGTAAGAATATTTTGAGGGGAGAAATTGAAGAATACAGTATCTCACCAGCAGAAAATGGAGCGTGGGTGCAATGTTCTGGGCAAGAAGAGGTGCAAGAAATGGCACAGCTGTGTGAAAACCGAATAAAGTGCATGCTGAAGTGATGAAGACAAACAAGATCATACTAAAGTATGTGAAAAAAATGGAAAACAATGAAGTAGGAGCTCTTCTGAAAATAAAGGGAAAATAGAATGTGAGATTAGCAGAGATGAAAGTGGCACAAGAAGAGATCAGAGAAAAATGAATAGAAATAGAAGACAGAGGAAAGAAGAGAAAATATACATATACCAGAAGAGGTAGAAGGAAAAGCTTGCTGGGGGAGGGGTTATAATAGATAACCTGAGTACATAAACAAATATCCCCAAAGGAGATATACTTTTGGACAAACCACACTGGGTTGAGACTACCAATGAAGTTTCCAAGACCCATGCAAACCATTCAGTTAAATTTTTCAACTGCTGAGTCATTTATGGCAGACAGTCAAGTAACTGCATTGTGGAGGGAAGGGAAGCAACAAAAAGTGTTTGCTGACCAGCACTACTTGTTGAGGACAACAGCAAAAATGAACAGATTCATTCTACATTTTAAACTTTGCATGAGCCTGAATGTAAAATTTAAGTTGCTCTATCCAGTCATTTTTTAAGTCTTATTTCTGATGGACACTAAAACATTTTTGGATCCTGAAGTAGCCATGAACTGGAAAGGTTTAGGAAGATGCTTCAGCAAGGAGAACAGAAGAAAGGAAAGAAAGCAGATCTGGAGAGCAAAAACAACAAAAAGAGTTAGCTTCATATGACAGATTGCACATTAAGCCCTTCCTGATCTTCAGGGAAAAGGTGCAGGATAAGATTAAATATATGGACAGAAATACCAAAAGAGTGAGTGAGACTTGGAACAATGAGTAGAAGTCAGAGGAAGGTGAGATGCAGCAACAAGAAAAAGACTGAGATGTGGAATGAGTGATGTTTAGAATTATGAACAGAAAAGACCTATGTGAAATAAAATTAGAAAATTGCATGTTTTATGTGGTTGCAAAAGAAAATGTAAAACTGAATTATCTCAAGCTGCATTTTGGAATAAGGTCTGGACGTGGGAGGTAAGAATGAAATCTGTTTCATTGTTTTTATGCAAAAAAAATATTTCTTGTTTAAATGTAAATTGTGGTATCTGCAAAACATTACTAAGAGGTAATATTGGGAGAATCTAAATGTTGACTAAGAAAACTGAATGCTCAGGGAAGACTGCCACTAACAGCCTCCATACTGAATTTAACACAGAGAAGGAATAGAGGAAAGGGTAATGCTTGTTGGATGGTAGATTGGGAGGAAAACGAGAAGCGACTGGTGTAAAGCTAGGGCAAGTAATGAATATGAATGAGAGGAATAAGCTCAGGAGGGAACAGAGACTAAAAGAGACAGAATTACAGCGTTGCAACGTGGTACAGGGAGATACGATTACAGAGAAGGTAAAACAATATTGCACCTCAGAGTAGACACAAACGGATAATATGGGAATATTGAAAACTGGAAGAAATAAAGCCTCAGGGATAGTTTAGTGAAGAGGTGAATAACAAGCAACAGGAAGAGGCTTGCAATACAGTACACATCACTGGTGGCCATTAGTGGAAGAGGCTAAGCTGAATTGAAGGTGGGGAAGGGGAAGGACAATAGTGTGGTATGAGAGAAAAAGATGAGCAAAGCACCTAAAAAGAGTAGAAACTTGATAAAACTGAGGAAGAGAAATTGGGTTAGGAAAAAAGGAGACAAGTGTTTATAGTTTTGAAACTAGTTTTTGTTTGTTTTGTTCAAAACCTTAACTTATCACTGCAAAATAGAAACAGGAAGTGAGTCAATCAGTAAAATGAATTGGAAGTAAAAAAAAAAAAAAAAATAGAAGAGGAGCTTCAAACTACCATACAAGAGAGGGAAGGAAAAGACTTCACCTAGGATAGGATAGCACTAAGAATATTATCTTGGAATATAAGCAGCCTCACTGAGAAGCATAAAAGTCAGAAGATGGATTGGACACTCTAAATTGGCCCTAGGTATGAATGCATGCGTGTGTGTGCCTTCTGTGGAAGGTTGGGCGCCGGGCTGGCAACTCGACACTGTAAAACTCCACTGCCAATCACGAGCAGACATGTGATCCGCTGTGGCGACCCCTAACTGGGAAAAAGCCGAAAGAAGAAGAAGAAGATTAGTAAAAATGAGGTGGGACACACAATGCTGCAGAGATCATATTTAAAGAAAAGTGAACTGATAAAGATGTGCTTAATAGAGGGGTTCCATGTGGTGCTACGAGGAGGTAGGACAACAGTAATGATGATATTAATAAGGAGAGTAATATTCAATTGTGTCAAAGAGAAAAACATAGATGAGCAAGGATGATATGTGCTAGTAAAGGGGAATTGGTGGGGCAACAGAATGACACTGGGTAGCATATACCTACCACCTAAAATAAAAAATGGAGTTAAGGAGAATAATACTGGAAATAATATGGTTTCATCAAGGGGTTTTGCTGCTGGCAGGGGATTAGAACCTTTTCATAAAGTGTGGGGGATGTTAGTGGAAGCCAAGAATTTAAAAAAAATTACATCAGAGGGGGAAAATGTTAAGAAGTACCTTAAAATATTTGATCTAATAGATGTAGGAAATATTAAGGCATGCCAAAAGGGGCTTACACACCATAGAGTTCAGCATGGAAAATGGGCAAGACTAAATACGGCTTATATTTCTAGGGAGTATGAGTATTTGGTAATGGAAATGGCAATGCATCCAAGGACCCTATCAGATCACTCCTGAGTCCAGGTTGACCTACAGGTTCCAAATACAGAGTGAGGGTGGAAAGTACTGGATATTTTGCATAGTCCACTTAAAGAATGAAGAGAAAAAGGAAAGGGTAAGGCAATGGCTATGTGAAACGATTAGAGAGCAACAGAAGGAGGGGCGCAAAATAATTCTGCACTGGGAAATTGCTAAGGCAAAAATACAAAATACGTTAGAGAAAGAAAGGATAGGGATGAAGAGAGGAGAGTCATTAGGATTAAGTTAGGGAGAATGAAGGAATCACAAGAGAGAAATCTAGGAATGCTGAGGCAGGAGATGGAAGATGAAAAGAGTTGAAAATAGGTGGAATAAATATTTAGAAGAATCTATTGAAAGAAGGTAGCCCTAATGTTATAATATATCAAGAACATTCCAAAGATATAAAAAGTTTCAGCAGGTAAACTGAAGAAGGAAAGTGGAGAAAGTATAGTAATATTGAGGAACACATGAGCAGGGAAACTATGTTGGGAACCAGGGGGATAATGAGAATATTTTGTGATTACTATAGGGAACTGTATGCAAAACAGAGGGAATCAACAGGTTGGTTCATAAGACTGGAGGCTTTCTTTGAGGGGTTGCTATTAGTTAGATGATGGAAGAAGAGGAACAGTTACTGATGAGCCCAACTACAATGCAGGAGATAAGAGGAACAGGTGAGGAGGCAATTGTTGAGCAAAGTTTTCAGTGGTATCCCAGTGGAAGTATGGAAGGAAAGTAAAACAATGGTTACAGATATTTGAAGTCAGGTATTCAATGAGATATTGCACAGGAAGGTTATACCAGATTCATGGAAGAAAGCAGTACTATCCATAATATTAAATGAAGGGAACAATACAGTTAATCCAAGCTCATACTCCCCGATCTTACACTTAATCATGAGTATAAGGAACTTGTGGTCATACTGGTGGACACGCTAGCCAAAGTCTTACCAAGGGTTGTTGACTAGGACAAGTCATACTTTATAAAGAGGAAATAAATATTCAACAATATATATTAAAGACAATTATGATACAAACTGAGGCTATGAAAGAGAGAGAAAGCTTTTGATAGAGTACATTGGAGCTACTTAAGGGAGTTAATGTATAGGTTGGAATTTCCTAGGGAGTCTCCTAGGGTAATTCACAGGATTTATAAAGATTTGAGAGCAGCACTAAAAACTTAATGGTGGAATATCACTGGAGTTTAGGACAGAAAGGGCCAACCTTATGCCAGTTGGACAGATTTGGCAAAATAGGGCTCCACAATAGGCTAAGACAAAGCCATTGTGTCTAACGTGGCTCAGAGATTTGCCTGAGACACTACAGCAAAGTGCTTGGCATTTTTCTAATGGTGGTTTTGTTATTGTAGTAGTTAAAATACTTGTTAGTGGAGCAGATGGCATTCTGGTAATGCTTTACACTAAGGGCTTGCCCAGTATTATTTGTAACCACAGCTTAACACTTCTTACAGGCTCACAGTGTTAGCCTGTCATGCACACATAGTACTCAGTAGCTGTTGTTGATTGCTCAAAAGGGTTCTTCTATGCTATAAAAATGATACAGAGGTACTCTTGTTTCTGCTGCTGACATGGGGGTTATGACTGGTTGCTAATGAACACAAATACTAGGAAAAAAGGAGGAACAGTCAGTCTCAGCATAAAAACAAACACAAAAAAAAAAAAATATATATATATATATATGGTCGACTTTCATATGGCCGAGACCATATGACCAACTTTTGAAAAGCCGACCATGTAAAATAAACAGAAAACACACAACAAACTTACCTTTCAACTGTTAACGGGGGGGGGGGGGCAAGCCGCCCTGCACCCCCCCACCCCCGTAACTTAAATATGCCAACTCCGAGATCGCACTCCAGTGTGGAAGAAGGAAATTTTCCCATTCTGCACTGTACGGAGATAGCGGTTCCCCATGGTTGGCTTTTCGAAAGTCGATCATATGGTCTCGGCCATATGAAAGTCGACTTTATAAAAAGTCGACCATTTAAAGGGGACCTAGTTGGGAGGTTGGCGTAATGGGTAAGGTGCTTACCTTAGAAACACAAGGTGCAGGGTGTGATTCTGACATGGGGTAATTGGCTAGCCTTAAAAATGGCCCATAAGGGCAGTTAGCCTAGTACTAACCTATGAACCTATATACATCTACACCCACACACATGCACACACACACACACACACACACACATGATACTGTGATGTGATGTAACTTCTCATCACTACAGCTTGTGAAATGATTCACTTTTGTAGAAGAAAATGATTCACTTGTTGGAAAGTAGAAAACCAGTAACAAAAACAGTTTGATTCATAAATGTGTTGCAGGGGAATCACAGTTTTATATGAGCATAGAGAATAGGTGGCAAGCAGAAACTCAAAGCTAGAAAATGGTTAGACTAGACTGCAGTGAGTTTTGAAAAGAGGTGTATTATAGGAAACTGAACAAACTGTGCAGATGTGCATGTTCCACCTGAATCCATGTGGGTTTTGTTAAGTCATTCGGATTTCCTCCCACCTGCCAAAGCATGATGCTTACTGACTACTCTAAATTATCACTGCATGTAATCCTTACTGTTGTCCTTATGACCAGGGATATGGCAGGAAAAGATCTACAAGTATTAGTTCACTTACGCTGTTTAAGAAATAATTAAATAAAAATAAACTTTCCAAAACTGTTAGAAGAGGGGTGGGGTGTAAACAATGGTATTTCTAAGGTCAGACTTGAGATTATTAGTTATTATTGTTGAGCATTTGTTCTTATATTTTTCTTACACTTAGTGTATCACTTATACATACCATTGTTGGTATTCTAGTGTCTATTTCCCTTTTTCATATTTAACTTTTTTACAACGTTTAGTGTACTGGGACTGCGGTGGCGTTGTCGCCTCACAGTTAGATGTTTCCCATTCGATTCTCAGTTAGCGCGTCTTCTGTGTGGCGACATGAGTGAATGGGCATTCCTTCATTGAAGGTTGTGCGTTAGGCCCGGCAAGCCAGCACGTAAAAATCTACTGCCAATCATTAGCGGACCGGAGTTCCTCTGTGGCGACCTCTAACCGGGAAAAGCCGAAAGACACAAACAAATTGTTGAGCATTCTGAGGAAGTTCATCAGATTTGGGTATTTTTGTGGAAACACATTAACTGTAACAAGGTATAAGAATTAATTTGGTAAGGATCTCTTAACTATTCAGAGCAAGTGTAGCTGATGATTGGAATCCCGAAAAAGAAGAAAATGGCAATATGAAATGAGAATACATAATGGAGGCTAGAAATGTTCATGCTCTTTTAGGGCCTCCAAGCCTCCTACAACCATTAAGTGCAGCCCCACTGTCTTACTTATTTAGTACTTCCTAGCATCTAAGGACACTGGACACGGAAGCCGAGTGCTGGGGACTGTAACAATTCAGAAGATTTTATCAGGTTTCATGTTTCAAAACGAGCCTGCATCTTAGTAATGTGGTCTGTTTGGTGCTGTCTGCATCACCTCCCAAAGACATTGGAGTGTGGAGTACTTAACTTAAAAAGATATTTTATTAATTTTATTTTATTATTTTATTTATCTATTGAAAGCTTGTTAACATATGGAGAGCACTGACCCACTTAGACTATTTCCTGACTCTAAGCAACAAAAACAAATTTTAATCAATATCAATACAGAAGTTGTAATGTAAGAGCTATCATGCAGAAGGGTATAATTTGCCTCTGACACGCTTTAAGGGGAATGTTTGATGGACTACTGAGGCCCTGGTCTACATGATGCTTCATCAGCTGGGTGCAGTCTAGAGTACTAGTAAACATGTCCACAAAATCCAGTAGTACCACCTAGCTCTCCTTAACCTGGGTATCATGCATGACCAACATTACTAGTAGATGTAATATAAGAATTTAACTACTAAAATAGATAATAAGAGCACCTGCGCACTGTTATAACATCATATTATATAACGCTTCTATAGAGAATACAATATGCAATGAATAACATGTTTATCGCATGTACAATTACTGGGCATGAGATAGGAAAGGAGAGTAAGACATGAGTCAAATGAGGGGAAGAAGGGAAAGGAGGGAGACAAAAGAGAAAAAAGCATAAGGGGAGACAAACGGGAGGCATGTAGCTATTTCCTACCCAAGTGAATGATATATTTCTAATACCTAATCTGAAATAGTCTTAATTACAAGAAATTATCAAGTGGAGGGGGTTGGGGTGATAGATTGGGGGGGAGTCAAAGGAGGGGCCCCAACAAAATGGTCCAGATTATGTCCTGTGCTCCTGGCCTACTATATTTAAAGTTGGCTTCTATCTCAGTTTCTGTTACAGTGAAATGTAAGTAATCTTATTTTGCACTTTAGAAATGCATTGTGACATTGTATGTATTTATTTTACATTTGTTAACCAGATAACTAAACTAGTCCAAAGACCCTTTTCAGCTAATATGTACTCCATGATGTAAACTGCATATGTCTGGCTATCCTAATGACTAATTTAATTAGTGATGAGTTAGTAAAAAACTGCACAGATAAAAGAAAACTTATTTTATAAGTAACAGAGGAACAAAACCACTGATAATTATAGGTGATATATAATATACACCTATGCCTCTCTGTTTCTCCCTCTGTATAAATATATTACTTACTTGAGATATAGTGTATATGTTTTGTAGCTGTGTGTGTATGCATGTATGTATTGCCATTATGTCACTGTACAATGGCTAACTAAGTTTACAGATGTCTCTTGACAGAAAGCAATTGTCAAGTACCCCCTGGACACTTAGATACTCTAACAGGACCTAAACCACCTCAATGTCTGGTAAGTCAGTTACAGGCTCACCTTAGATATCAAGAAATGCAATATAGTTACCTTTGGGAATGATACATGCATTCCTGTTACCACATTGCTGATACCCCTCTCAAAATAGATACTGTTATCAGGGACTTGGGTACAAATGTTGATAGCAACTGAACTTTTGATTACCATATTTTGGTTCTGGTTAAGAAATACTTCTACCTTAGTGAGCTGATCTGCAGGAATATCTCCTCTAGATCCCATGATCCCATACAGTCTTGGTTACTCTATACTCTTTCCTTATCAGACCTATTCATAAATACAGTGCCCCTTTTGGAAGGTACCTTTTAAAACATCTTGACCAGGTTGAAAGACCCCAAATGATTTCTGACCAAAAAGGGGTGATATCTGTTTAGCTTACAAGCACTAAAAGGACCATACCTTTTGAATCTTCTCTATCTTCACAGAGTCAATGATCTATTTATCTTTTGTGCTAGACACCATATCTGGTATGACAGATTCGTAACTCAGCACATTCTCTACCTCTGGAATAAACTACCCGTGCACATCAAACAGTATAACACCCTATCCATATCTCTCCAGTGTTCCTCATGATGAGGAATGTTCCTCATAGGGTTGGGAGGGTGGCCTAATGGTTAAGGTGTTTGCCTTACAAACACAAGGTGCAGGGTTGGAGTCTCACAAGGGATAATTGGCTAGGCTTAAAATGGCTCGCAAGGGCAGTTAGCCTAGTACTAATCTATGAACCTATGAACCTATACTGAGTCTTAAAAAGTCCATGTTCCACAATAAAAGGCTCTGCCACACATTAGTGCTAGGATTTTTTTTAAATGATACACACGGTAAATGCTACTAAATCATATTAAATCATCTAAAGAAGTTTTGTAAGTATAATGTAACATATTTTAACCATTCTGTGAGCTTCTAAGTTGCTGTTGTTAGTTAGCTGTCAGTAAGTGTTCCACATTTTGCCCATTTGCTCCATATCATGAGAGACAGTGTTCCACATTTTGGAAATAAAATGATGAAATGATGAGAGCTACAACCATATCTGCTCTCAGGGACCTGACAGTTGGATGACAGATCATAAATTCATGCCTGGGGCATGAGGAAATAATCTTCTTACCAGGGGTAACTAGAATATATTTTCAGTTCCAAGGAGTGTCCCGTCTAAACCTTTCAATGTCCTTTCAGCAATAACCTTAATATGAACCTATAAATCAATAAGGATTTAGCACCACATTTTCCTTCTTAGCTGCTGAAATGCAAACACAATGGATGCCTAAAGAGAGAAAAAAGTAAGAATAATTAGTTTCATTGGGCTTCCAGTCCAGTGAACCTTCTGCAGGTACATTAAGTGGTACTATCAAGGAGTCTGGCTATAGGAATGGGGTGGTATTTACCAAAGTTTGGGCTTAAAGGATCCTTGGAAAATTCATACTGTAATCTAAAAAAACAAACAATGATGCATTCTATCATTTTCTGATACCTATTTTATCCCCAAATATGCTGTACTTATTCATTTTTCAATACCTACTTTATCTTATTTATGGTCACTGGGTGTTAGAGCCTATACTGGCACTCAGCAGACGCAAAACAGAGAAGCACTATAGGGTAGCATCTTAGTTCATCACAGGATGCGCCCACTCACTCAGACTCACACACACACACACACACACACACACACACACACACACACACACACACACACACACAGACACACAAATCTTTAGTCTTGATTGAGTAAGATTTTAGTACTGATAGTCCCCTATTATGGTTGAATTATCACTCTGATGAAATCTTTGCATTGAAAGACAAAATGCACTCAGTCTCTGATTTTAATTTTAACATTTATTTATTACTATTAAATGTGTGGCACTGCAGTTTGGTTAGGTCCGTTTTTCTAATATGATGATCACTTGCTGCTGTGTATGTCTTTGGAATATGGGATGAAAAAAATCATCCAGCGAAAACTCACAAGGAGACAGGGTGGACAGGAAGACTCCACAAAGAAGAAACGCCATCAGGGAATGAACTAGAGAACCAAGCCATGTGAAACAGCAAAAGTAACCTTTGAACAGTTGTGCTACCCTTGCATCTTTTTATTAATTATAATTAGTTTAGAAACATGACAAAATGCCCGAAAAAAACAAAGCAAACCTCAAAAGAATCATTCAAATTGGGGAATTTTTTTTTAAACAGGAAAACTTAAAAAGGACACAGTAAACACCCTTTAACAAATGATACTGCAACACAACTGAAGCCTTTACTACACACTAAATGGAAGGTTAAGTTTTGTTTAGATCTACTACTCTGCTGCTCTGCTGTAAAGTTAACAACATAACTGAAACAGTAAAGCATTATTAGTTTACAAGCCTACTACTGATTTCCTAAATTATATTTTTTGCAAAAATAGTTATGCTAACAAGAGACTGCTATTTGCACTGAGATGCAGCCGAAACAATGGATGATACAATAAAATATGTTTAAAAGCAGACAGATATTTATAAAGTACTAAAAACCTATCTGAACAAAACTAGGTTAGTGGCTAAATCAAAACTGAGTCTAAATATGCAAAAAAGCATGAAATTGCCATGGCATATACGGTTTTTGACATAAATATCTAACACTACTACACCAAGTACCAGAACATTCTTACTGCTGTCCTATCTGCTCTCCCCACCTTTGTACAGAAGTGATGATAAAGAAAGTAGGTAACAAATGACTACAATTTCTAGATGCTTCAGGTCACTGAATTTCACATATAATCACAGCATTGTCTTTCTCCAAAGCCATTTATTTTTGTCAGTGACAAGAAAAAACAAAACAACAAAATGCAATAATAAATGCAGCAACAGTTAAATGTGACTTGCTAGTATTAAATCTGCAGCTTTTGTTAATTTTTGTTTCTGGTTCTTATTACATGCACATTTCACTTATAACCTATGCATATAAACAAGTAAGCAGACTCATCTATTCTTACTGATATCATTTGAGCAAAGAAGTCCAGAGATAAAAGAAAACTTATTTTCATATGTCACTGGATGAAACAAACTTCTACAAATTATAGGAAATATATAAAGTACATTTTTACAGCTGTACTGTATTTTTCTCCAGATGCAATGCCATTGCATGCTTATGGTAATAATATGAATTAGGAACCAACAGTATTTTATAGCAATATTTCATAAATATAAATGAAGGAAGTAAAAGAGTCCATTTTATTTAATCATACAGTGATAATGTTCCTCCGAAAGCATTCACCAAGAAAAATCATAAAAAAAATATGCAGAAATTCTTAACAATAAAGTGGTTAGGTGCAAGTGTGTGGGGGGTTGAAACAAAAACTGGCTCCATCTTGCCCTACCACTGAGCCACCCATGCATGAAAATGCTTGTACTTACATCTGGCTTTATATTTGGTGTTTTCCATTATTTGGATGTCTTTCCTCGGTTGAGTATTTCTGTTTGCACCTGTGGAGTAGATGATGCATCTTTAAGTATATTGCACCTGTTGTAAATAACGAAGATAATTTGGTTACATGAAGCAAGATAATGTTCTCACCAATAAGTTCATGCAGATGATGTAGTATAAACCTTTCATGGACAGTACTGTCTTTGTTCACAGTGCCAGGAGTCAGTGTTATTAGCTAACATTGCCTTATGAATAACTGACTTAGGGAAAGGAGGCATGTGAATTATTTCCATATGTGCTTGAGATATTGGTACTAGGCTGTAATCCTTCATCATCAGTTAATGGTACATGTGGGGACACAGCTCATGTTTCAGGACACTATCTAAGGAAATGGCAGTGATCTTAAGCTAAGACCTTGAACATTGCATATAGTCCTGTGTGCTGGAATACATTTTATGCAAGAAATATACATAGTGATCTAAGCAGGTGGTTTATTTGGGTCTATATTAGATAATCGAACTTTCAAAAGTTTGACTGCTGTATGGTCGACACCATATGATCTCACTTTTAAAAGTTTGAAAATCTAATAAAAAAAAAATTACACAAATAACCTACCTGAACATTTTAAGCAGGGTGGCAAGCCCCCCTGCACCCCCCACACCCCCGCTCTTTAAATGTACCAACTATGAGATCGCACTACAGTGCAGAAAAGGGAAATCTTCCCATTCCATTCTGTACAGAGATCTCCGTTAAAATGTTCAAACTTTCAAAAATTCGATCATATGGTGTCGACCATATGACAGTCGAACTTTTGAAAGTTTGATCATCCAATATAGACCCGTTTATTCTCCAGTATATTTCCAGTTAAGTCAGGCCCACCTGGCCCTAATTAAGCCATCTCAATCAAAAATATTTGTTTTCTCACTCCCAGCACTCATTTACCTCAAAGTATGAGTTATACTCTTGCAGAAAGAAATGAACAATGCTATTCCTGAGATGAGTGAGAGCAACTAACTTCTGTGAGCCACTGTTTACTTGTGAAGGTCTGAAGATGCACAGATACTTCCTATCTTCCCTTTTATGATTCTGCAAAGGTTGCCGACACAAGGGGATTTCAGTACTAACGTGTACAGAGTTCTAACCTTGACCTCTTCATAGTCCTGTGGCATAATTTAAAGCATTTGTATATAGGACAGTAATGCTCTCTAAGATGATGTGCACTT
Source organism: Protopterus annectens (assembly GCF_019279795.1). Taxonomy (NCBI): domain Eukaryota; kingdom Metazoa; phylum Chordata; order Ceratodontiformes; family Protopteridae; genus Protopterus; species Protopterus annectens. Next base: position 1,350,261,932 of record NC_056741.1, on the reverse strand, counting down.
TGCAAGCTTAATGCTTGCTTCAGATTGTGGTATGTACTTCGCTTGTATCCTCATACCTCATACCACACAGAATGTGAGACACTCTGTCTCAGTGCATAGTCTGCTATGTGTTCATATTAGCAAAAATGATGACTTTTGTAGTGTGTGAGCTTCCTATGTTCATATTAGCAAAGATGATGACTTCTGTGATTTGTGAGCTTCCTATTTCTGCAACCTTTAGGGATTTCTAAGGCAAGGAAGTAGTTAAGCTGACATTATTTGATACCTTATCACTGAAACTTCTAGTACTGGCAGTGCTAGTCAGTAAACTCTTTTCTCTGACTCACATAGCTCTTAGCTCTCCCACATTTTGCAGAATGTCCATATTTCTGGTCTAGTCTGAATAAAATGTGTTTTTCTGACAAATGGCAGGGATTGCAGTCACTAAATAAAGGCAGGCATTTGAGTTTCAGACTTCACATACATCAAAAATGCATGCTAATGCAAAACCTATTATTCTAGCAACTTTTTAAGTATGTAAGAGCTTTATTTAAAATTTGTTCTTAATTTGGGTCTTAGTCCCTCATTAGATTTAGGATTTGTCCCTCATTCTTGAACTATGATGTTGATAGCTATGCTAAGTCACTTTAATTATACTGTTTCAAAGATATGTACTTTATAAACCCAGGCACACTTCTCAACCTCTTAGCAGAATTATGTGCAAAGCCAAACATAATTGGGGGGGGGGGGTGAAAGTCAGGGACAGATTTTAAGTATTGCTCTTATAAATACAGAAAGACATTAGAATAATAGGTTTTGTACTGACGCATTTTCTGAAAGATATGAAGTCTGAAACTCAAATGTCTGTCATTACTTAGTGACTTCAAGCTTCAATAATTTGCCAGAAAATCCCTGATGTTATGAGGAACCAACCAAAAATATAAGGCAAAAATCTGGGCAGCTGAGAGGTGTGATCCCAGGACGTCTGCTGAAAAGGGGCTTTTCCCAAATCAGGCTCTCCCAGTAAGCAAATGCAAAATATATGAAATAATGTGTGTTGAGGTGGGGTTTTCTCTCATATATCCCTTAGTTACATGCTTTCAATGCCTGGTTTCTGAAAAAATGTACTAATTTGAGTCTGCAAAAAAAGATTAATTGGCTTGCATTGTCACATAATACACTCAGCAAACAAATACGTTTCACTGCATAAGGGATAACAATCATCTCAAAACAGAATGACATCTGATCTTCACTTCTTACACTTCCTGAAGAAATGCAATTGCCCAAAATGCTAAAGTGACACTTTGTATTAATGAAAGATTTCAAAAGTAAAAATAAATTACACTGAACCAATGCTTAAATATACAAACAGGATAGGTTATCAGCTTGGTGCGTCTAAATCCAGGTCACCTGAATTTTGACGAATTAACTTGCCGTTGAATCTTTCCTGCCAAACTTGGAATACAAAAAATTCGTAAACATAACTCATACTCATTGTGCCTTCTTTAGGCCGAGGTCATTTAATGAACATCTCAACCTGATAAAAACCCAAAATGGGTGACAATATGGTGGGGGTAATGAGCAGCAGGAATCTTAACAAAAAACTGTCTGACATCAAGGCACTTCTGCACTTGGAATACTTTCGTGTATGTGTTCTATCAAATCCTTAGAACAAACCCCTTTTGTGCTTGTGTTTTGTGCCTACCACAGCTTCAGACCCACCAGCAATGCTGCTAGAGTGTTGAGCTATGTCAGAGACAATACTCCTTCAAAACAGATATCCAGAGACTCTCTGCAGAGAGCGTACTGAACTACAGCTCATCTTATAACAGTAGAGTATCAAGGTTGGGGCAAAGGGGGCATGTGCCCTGGGTAAAAGGTGTTAGAGGATGTAATCCTGAAGTGCCACTCCTGTATTCTTCTTTCTGTACCAACATTTCTGAATGCCTGTACAGAATGCATCTTGCCAACTTCTAGGGTAAGGTGTAGCAAGCAGATTGCTACAAATGTAAAACTCAGCTTGTTACAGTCTAAAATGTAACAGTTCTGGTATTTTTGGCTCTTCTACTGAACAGTAGGTGCAGGCAGGGTTGTGTATCTGGCTGGATTGGACAGCCAGTGTATTGGACTGGAGTGGACTTTTTTTACTCTCTCAATGAAGAGCTGTGGCAGGGAGGGGGCCTGTGCCTGGGAGGAGGTGTGTGCCTCAGACTGCCATGAGCAGTCGATCACAGCTGCCTTTTTTTCAGTTTGAGGGGGCACTAGTTCAGGGAGTTCAGGGACCAGCCCAGGGTGCTGGTTGAGCCAGCTACGCCTCTGCCTTACAGAAATCTAATTTTCAATTCATAGCCTGCTATTGATCATCCTTCATGGCTCCAGATGACCATGATAAATTCCTGACTTTCATAGAGGATATCTTTAAAAGCAATAGCTCTTTAATCCTTGGTCTCTATCCTTTATTGACTGGAGATTCTACATTTGCTTTGCTTCTTAGACTGGGTAAATGAAAACATCTTGGATCAGCTTGTCCTCAAACTGACCAGGGGCATAATCACTCGACTCAATATTCACAAACTTGGCCCATTCTCTGCTCCCCTCCCATGGTTGATCCTTCATTAGTAAAGTCTGACCATTATCTGATTAACTTTACCCTTGAAACTTCCACTCCATGAATTTACAAGGGAACAGTGGGAGGGCAGGTGTATGGCTCCCAGGTAGGCTTAGGATTTTTGTTTGGAAGTGATTATATAGGTATTTTTATATCCTAAGCAGATTTCAAAGAATTTTTCCTCAGCAAATGTTGGAGATATAATAGGGAAGAAAGAGGTAACTGGAAACATATCTTTGGACAGTGCAATGAGTTGGCAAATTTTAAAAATCCCTTACAGAGTACTCTGTTAGAAATATTAGATGAGCAAATGGCTGTAACAAAGGAAATGATTCTTTTGAACTGAGACACAGTATATGAACTGCCTAGACATAGTAAGGTCTTGTCAAGTTTAATTCTGTTGACTGCCAAAAAAGTTACTAGATAATGTAAATCAATATCTAAACCAACTTTATTTGAGGCACTCAGTATTGGAAAAGAGATAAAATAACGGGAAGATGGATCTTCAAAAAAGGGAAGGAGTACATTTCATACACATAAATGGAAATTGTGGGAACAATACACACAGAATACTGTTCAGGAAGAGGAGTGAGGTTTAAAGGAAGGTAAATATTGAGGAATTCATGTAATGTTGGACTGATGAAAGTTAAAGAAAAAAAGTGATGTATAATGTATGTAAACAAAAACATTTTTAATATTGTTTGTTTTATTTTCTGTTAATGTATGTTTGTCTGTGTCTTAAGTGATAATTTAATAAGGTGTTTAAAAAGAAACCTTCCACTCCTTCAGTTACAAACACCACCCTCTTTAACAGCTTCGGAAAGGCCAGCCTTATACAACTATATGATGAAAATCTCTGAATTTATGCATTTCAGTTCCACAGTAGACCCTAGTTATGCAGTTTATTACATGAGTGATTTATATGTCCATTTAGATAAGTGTATTTACCTGTCAGACTCCTCTTAAAATGAATATGGTGTTAAATTCAAAGATAAACTGTACTGATGGTCTACTGACATAAAAAAACTGTACAACTGAAGGAAGAAGTTTCATAAACTACCTCAAAGGGCTAAAACCTCACAGCATCAAAACAGTATTAAAAACCTCAATGGGGAACTGAAAGTAACTATAGAGACCAATAAGGCATCACACAAATTAAGACTATCAACAGAGGATAATTACAAGTGCCTCTTCATTTTTGTCAGAAAACTAAGAAATAACTCTCTGTTCTGCTCTGAGCTTCTCCACAATGGAGCCTGCCACTCAAACCCAAAAATCATTGCAAACATACTGGAACTACTAGGTTCTCTCCAGCCTTAAGTGAATCACTTCCATCCCCCTTTATCACTAAGGAACATGTTCTTAACATGCTCTGAAAGACCAAGAAGGAGTCCAGACAATATACTGCATTACCTAGTGAACAGTGTTAAACATGCACTCAGTCGATCCCCTCCTCAAAGTGTTTAACCTAATCTTTGCTACAGGCTATGTCCCTGAATTTTGGTGCAATGCCCTTCCATATAAGCAGACCAACCACGGACCCAGGGAACTATAGACCCATCAGACTTTTGCGTCATAACTGTAAAGCCATGGGGTACATCATCACTGAACTCAAAAATCATGGGATTAAAAAGCTGAGTAAGCTAAGAGACTGCTGTAGTTTGACCTTGCAATGGATATAGGTCCTGTCTGCTGAATCTTATCAGTTTCTTTGAGAATGTTCCTTAGGAGGCTGACACTAGTTACACTATCCATTCTGTCTACTTTAATCTGGCTAAGGCATTTGATACCATACCACATGATGGAACTGATTACAAGTTGGGAGCCCTAAACATAAATTCTTATGTCGTAAGATGGATAGCTTAAAGATAGAACTTACATTGTCCGAGTGAGTGATGCCTTTTCAAACAGACACAAAATGACCAGTGGTTTTCTCCAGAGATCGGTGCTAGGCTCCCTTCTGTTTTGAATCTATTTTTCCAGACCTCCAAACAGATAATAGTGTTTTCTGGATGACAAAGTTTGCTGAAGACTGCAAGTTGGGTGTGGTTGTTAAATCCCCTTTGGGCACCTATACCTTCCAAAACAAACTAAAATCAATTCCTGGTGTATAGAAAAAGTGATAATTTAATAAAGGTGCAACATCATTCCCTTTGGGAAGCAGAATCACTCTCTGCTCCCTACTGCACTAAAAACACCCCTTTACCATAACAATCAGTAATCAGGGACACATGGGTTGACAGCCCCCTCACTTTTGACCATCATGTGGCGATCAATTAGGAAATCCATCTACATTTTACAACTAATTGCCAAGAGCCTCTTCTGTAAAAGTAAGAAAGCCATTATGCCTTTGTATTCTGCCCTAGTCAGACCTATTATTGAACATAATGTATCCTTCAACATGCATTTGGCTAGACATATTAAAAAGTTCAGAAAACCACAGAGGATCCTAACAAAAATGATCTTTGTTCTCAAAAAAAATGTAGCCACCAGAAAAGACTGGAGTCCTTATCCTTGCACACAAAAAGCATTTTCATTTGCTTTCTTTTGCACCCATTGCAATTAATTATTACTTCTTGTTATAAGAAAGCTGCTTCAAGAGTTCATCAGATTTTTCTATGAAAAACTACTTATACAGCTCTCTGGTGAATATATAATAACTGTAATATTCGGTAATTTAGGTTGAGAGACACTTCTCTGCAACTACATCTGGTAGGGGATACATGGTTGAAGTGAAATTCAACTACAGAGACATATGACTGTATACAATTCATTGTAGGCAGACAGAAGTATGCACCTCTATGATGACAGCTTCAGTAACCAAGTTCATGGGGGGTAATGTCCACGCTTCCCGAGACACCTAGAGACAGCATCCAGTATGGCAGCAGAATGCCATGTGGGCATGTCAGTGACAGTGAAAATGTAGTGTTCATTGAGCAACATTTTTATTAATGTGGTGGGGGGTGGACCATTACCCCCTTTGCAGTGTGCAGGGAACATCACCTAAAACACATGCTGTATTATGTGTGTGACCAAAGCAACATGCAGGATTACTTCCATGCTGTACAATGCTTCTCTGTGTTGCAGTTACATAAGCAATAAGCAAGTGCTATACATCAAGAGCAGTGTACATCGATTGCCCTGCCCCCATGCATTTGGTTAGTGAAGTTGTGGTCATTGTGCTTTATGTTTCTCTGTGCCACACAAAATTTCCCACAGCCATATGTCTTTGCAGCTGAATTTTACTTCAGCCTTTTGTCCCAAACCACATGTACTTACAGGGAAATGTCCTGCAACCTAAAAACCTGAATCCAATACCACAGACTCATGGTATTTTGTCCTGTATAGAATATTTTTTCCTCCTGAAAAATTGCTTTCTGTATTTTATATCATCTAAAATATTTAAAGATTTTTGGCATTTCTGCTTCTCTTTTCCCCTTTCAAAGTATACATAGTGAAGCATTTTCTTACTTCTCCCACAGCTTCTATAACAGACTGATGGAATTTTAGTTGCCCTTCTCTGGAGTGCCACTGCTTTGTTTCTATTGCCATCAGAGTATGTAGAAACAGTACTATCTCACATACAGTGCTACTGATGTATGCCCCTCCTTCAAGAAGCTTTGTTGTAAGACCACAATGCACTTTCTGACAAAATGAATTAAACACTCTCTTTACCACAACAAATTATTAATTGACCGGAATTTATCCATAATATGCTCAGCATGACAACTTTTTGGTTTGTGAGAATATCAGTATCACACAGTTTGGCATTCCATTCGCCCCACTTTCAGTGTTGCCAAACTAAATAACAGTCTTTAGGCACAATCACAATCATGTTTTTGTCTCTGTGTGGACATCAAAACTAATCTGTCCATCAGGTTTCCTATCCTGAATGTATACATTTCATTGCATTATTCTACATTTCTTCCTCTGAAATTCAGCTTCCAAGCCTTTAGCTGTTTTAGACTTCTTGGATTTTTGCTTTTACACCTCTTTATAGTTGTGATGCATGTACCAACTTCCAACCTTAGTGTCATTCTTAGAGGCACTGCTGTTCCCTTCTCCTCCTCCAGCTCCTCCGAGATGTTACATAGATACTGCAAAGAACTGCTTCTGGTACAAGCCAGCTACACTAGCATACATGGATAAAGCCTGACTAAAACCCAGACAACCTGAGTTAAACTAATATCCTGGATATTGGAGAGCTGATTGAGTAGAGGGGGAAAATGATAAAGCAATGCTTGCTCTTTCTCAAGGGAGAACAGGGTTAACATACCCTGTCAGAACCCCTGGTAGAGAACAGAGAGACCACACAGCATTTGTTTCAAGGGTGTGGGGCCTTCTGAGGGGTTAATAAAGTACAGAAAATGGGTAACATGCCATTGTTAATGCCTATTGCATGCTGGACCCTGAGTATGCTACAGGGCATATTCAATAGGAATGGCTAGGGCATAAGTTAAAAAAAATTACCAAGAATGGATGATGGCACCACCTGTCACTTGCCCATTGCCCTTAAGAGAAAGGAATGGACCACAGAGCTCTTTCCTTCTGGGGGAATGAATGACCCAACTACATGGGTGGGAGAAGCTTGATGCTCATTAGAGAATCGCCAGGAGCCAAAATAATGGGCCTAAAACAACCTATTCCATATCTTTCCTCATAGCAAACTCTTATTATCAATATTTATGTAGCTTCACCAGTAAGCAGAATTGTTGAATTAGTACTTTTTATACTAACATGCCTTGCATTCTGGGAATCAAGGTACATGCCATTCATTCTGTTGAAGTGCACAGAACATATCTGGCAGCCAACACAACGCCTGTTGCCTTTAGGTCTGTTGTGATCATAGTTCATTCACACTATAAAGGCACCATGAATGACAGGGCATGGTACATCTTGGTCACTGCTCATATATTTTAGTAATCTTGTTGGTGCCTGGTAAGGCTAAAGAGACCACCAGATCTGTCCCGGGGACAGCACCATCCTTTAGTGTGTACTCAACCTTTTTCCTGTGCTTTATGGAAGAATATACAACAATTTAATTGGGTGAAGGGATAGAATTCATGCTCCCATACAGAGATCTTGATATAAATTCATACCTGAAACTACTTGGCTAAGAACAACACTTCTGGTTATAGCAGCAAAAAGACTGAAGGCACCCTGGATTACTGGCTCCTCTGATCAGCTCTTGGCCTCCTGGAGGACAGAATGAGCCATTTGATCAAAGGAGGGCTGATAGTTGGCAGGCAGCAGGTAAAAAAATAATAAAAAAGTGGTGAGGAAGGCAAAACTAACTAAACACACAAAATCACATAAAAAGGCCCATCTAGAGCCTATTCCATCTGTTTGGTACTATCTAGTAAAATCACTTACCATAGTCATGTACAAAAGTAAAATATACTACCCTACAGCAGAACTCTAACCAAACATTTTACTTCCCGTTTAATTACAGTGCCTACCAATCCCAATCTAGTTATTAGAAATCATACTTCTAGCAATTGAGAAACTAAATAAATAACACAATGCAATTCTAAATCATAAAAGTAATCTGGCAATAGAAAAATTAAAACTAAATTCATATTCAACATCACCCAGACATATGCATAAACTAGCAATGAGAATTAAAAGACAAACCAAAGAAAACAATATCACAAACATTATTCCTGAAGGGAAAAAGAACAGAACAGTATCAGACATTAGTGACATCCTTGATGCTTTTAAATATCACTACTCTGAACACTACAGAGCAGGCAAGACTCACTTCAGCTTCTCAAATATAGAAGTAAACTCCCCCAAACTAAAAATAATACCAGAAAAACTAATAGATATTGAAAAACAAATCTCTCACAAGGAAGCCATTGAAAAAATCAAGGAAAGTAAATGCAATAAAACTCCAGGAATTGATGGAATAATAATTGAATTATAAAAAATATTTCTATCTTTGGTAACCTCAGTTTTTCATAAAACTCTAATTGAAATACAAACACAAAACACAACACCGCCCTCATGGAGATATTCATTAATTACACCTATCATAAAAGAAAATAAAGTTCCTAAGCACCATATTTATTTTTATTTTATTTTTTTTAACATTTGTTGACCGGGAAAGTCCGACTAGGTTCCACAGATCCTGTTTTCAGCAGAGGCCCAGGGAGAAATGCTCCAGATGCATGTCTTTAGAATAGTTCATAGTCCATAGTTCTTACAGACCAGTTTCTGTACTCAATAATGATTATAAAATTTCTTTGTCTATATTAGTTAATAGAATTTAAAAATCCTTGCTACACATCATAAATGAAGATCAAACAGGTTTTTATGATAACATTCAAAGAATATTAACCCTTATTGACATACTAAATAGAGATAACCAAGAAGCCATTTTAATTGCACTAGACATATAAAAAGCCTTTGATGCATTAAACTGGGATTATCTTTTCAAAGTACTAGAACTTTATAAATTTCCTCTTTCCTTTATTTCACTGATAAAAATATATATACAAAAATAACCTTGCATATGTAAAACTTGGGCTATTTACTTCTGAAGCTATAGCGATAACTAAAGGTACAAAACAAGGTTGTCCAATGTCTACTATTTTATTTGTACTATCTATAGAATTATTTGCCTCTTCAATACGCTGCAACTCAAAATAAAAGGTATCGACATACATGGTCAATTCAATTCCAAAATTATGTTACTTGCAGATGATGTACTTCTTACCCTGTCTGTCTCGAAAGAATCTTTAAAAGAATTAGATATCCAAGTTGAAAAATTTTATTCCATCTCAGGTCTTCAATTTAACAAGGCAAAGTCCAGTTATATGATACTGAACAAAATCAGTGACTTTTTATTAAATGGATTTCATATAATTGGTAAACAAGTCTCCAATATAAACTATTTAGGAACTACCCTATTTAAAATATTGAATAAACCTTAAATATAAATTATATCACAAATACTATAAAAGCACTTACAGTAAAATGGAATAAAATGTATCTGAGATTTGAGGATAGATTACAATTAATAAAAATGATATTACTTCCAAAAATAATATATATATAGCTCAAGCTATTCCTATGATACCAAATAAACAATACTTAAAAGAAATAAACACAATTCTCTTAAAATTTCCCTGGTACCCTAACAGAAACAGAGTAGCTTTTACACATCATATCAGACCTTGGGAAAAAGGAGGGATTAACTTCCCAGATATAGAGACATATATTAAAGCTTCTATTTTCAGAACAATCATAAAGTGGATAGATCCAAATTATTCTTTCAATTGGAAAACTCTGCATACAACTATTTTCTCAAATGAAAATAACATAACAAAAAATCTTATGCTAAATGATAAAAACAATAAGCTATGGCACATTCTTTGTGTCAATTTTCAATACAATATGACAAGACCTACTAATCTAAATTATATAAACTACATTTACAATTCATTTAGAAGATTTATTAATACCAATACAGAAATAAAATTATGGATAGAGCTTGTTAGATATGAATATTAGGCTAAAATTAATTCTGTTGTAAATATGCTGAAAGAAAAAGTTTGCTTGAATATATGTAACATAAATAAGGTATAAAATAAAGCTTGCTTAAATGCAGAAACAGAGTTTAGTAATATGTGATCAGCATTCATACTAAATGACTATGGCTTGGAAAATAAGGAACCTGCTGAATGGACATTTTTCCCTTACAGACTTAAAAACAGGATGTATGCAAGAGCAAAAATGCAAAATCTGCTTTTAAAGACAATGTGTTTCATTTTTCTGCATTTGGCACAAGAACAGATGTTCTTATACAAAAGACAAAAAACAGGATGCTCACACTGTCAGAAAAGCTGGCTTATTATAAATTCAGCAAAAATGTGACAAGACATTGTTAAACAAGGAAGCTTAAAAATAATATTATCAAGTCAGCATTTGCATCAGCTTCTGCAACAATCAGTACTGTTTCTGCAGGATTAGCAATTCTCCAAAATAGAATACCAAGAGGAAATGTATATTTATGTACATGACTAAAATTGTATATAAAGATCTGTATGAATTCAGTTATGTTAGGGGTATTTGTTGAGACACTTTTGTCTCGAGGTAAATGTTATATCTCTCACATCATCTGTACTATATGAGAAGTAAAGTGGAACAGTACTTTAAGCTGCAACATTAGTCCGTTTGGTTTATTATAAAAAGTTATTTGTTACTGCTCTAAGTTGATGCTGCAAAGTATATTCTCTCATCAGTGTATATTCTGCAAGTTTCTGTATGCAACAGACTGTGAATGCAAATATAACCAGACTTTGATTTTAGCAGAATCCAGCCAGCAAGACTGAGTGTCTTAAGAAGACTTCAAATCCATCACAGTAAGCAGCACCATATAATTTTTCAATGGCAAGCTAGCCTGCATTTGAACCTAAAAACTGCATTCAAACACAGGGGGATTGATGGTAAGCCCTGCAGAGGATCACTTCAGTCAATTGCAGTAAATAGCATTTGTACGTATGTGTAAATCCTAAACAGAAGTATTCCAGTTATGCAGCTTGCAGTAGTAAAGTTTTTTTAGACGTCTAAAATCCGGAGTGAGGCTAGTTCAAGAAAGTCGCAGTGCCATATATTCTCCAAGAAAAGGTGGATATCCACTTGTACAGCAGTCCGCTGCCTGTTGTGCTTCACCAGCTTCTTAAGTGACTCTGAAAAATTTCTAGCCATCAGCAACAACAGCCTGATCACCTGTTTTCTTGCTAACTGGTAAGACTTTTTTCTGTGTCACATATTTAGTGTGGATGATATTAGACAGTTTGTATATTATTAGACTGGGTGTCTTAAGAAGACTTCAAATCCATCACAGTAAGCACCATATAATTTTTCAGAGCTATTAATTCCTTTCAACTCCACAAAAAAATTATTCAAAAATGTTTTCACTGACTGGGAAACAAAAAGCTTTATATGTTGGCAGCATTGTATAAATAATCAGAAAGTACTAGACAGTCAACATATAATAAGTACATATGATATTTTAAACACTGACTTGCTAATACTTCAAAGTGTACTATCACATACACAAGACCTATGCAGAATAATTAATAATTCCTCTTTTAAAATCAGACCTAAATTTACAAAATATTTCTATGAAGTTATATATAATAATCACAATTGGACAAACATAACTTCAGAACTATACAAAATTATAATGAATTATAAAGTTGAAACTCATCAAAACTACTGGAATTTTATTACTAAAGGACATTCAATAAGTCTATCAATGGAGAGTAAAACTAAAATATGGTACTCCATTAAATTAACTTCTAATTCACAATTTTGGAAAATTTACATGTAGAAATTTCTGCATAGAGCACTTTATGCACCCAATAAATTAGTCAAATTTAATGCTTCCAAAGATTTACTTGTTAGAGATGTTTGCTAAGGTGTGATGCAGATTGGATACACATTTTATATGACTGCATTAATGTCAAAAAATACTGGGAAAAAATTGGTAACATTGTACAAGCTATATTTACAGACTCATTTGTATTAACAAAGTCTCTAATCTTTTTGAATGTTAATGAAAAAGTAGAAATTAATAAAAATGAGTCATATCTACTATGTACTATATTAGCAGTTGCTAGAAAGTGCATTACAAGAAAATGGATAACCTCCTCAGAACCAACCATCAAAGAATAGGTTCATAGGTAGGTACTAGGCTATTAGCCCTAGGGCCTATATAAGCCTAGCCAAAAAGGTACCTTGGCTTTTGCCACCCAAGGAAATTATTTTCCTGTGCCCCTGTCGAGCAGATCCACAGAAGTGATCCCTGGGGTGAATTTCCTATTTCCCATCCAATCATCAAGACTTTTCTTGAAGAGTGCTAATGAGGAGCTCTGTTTGACATAGGTAGTCTGTTCCAGAGTATGTGAAGTGTCTGGGACAGGAATCTATCCCTCCAGCATGTTCTGTTTATTGTGGTGACAAGGTTTAGGTCCCTAGAGCTTGGAGGGATTGGGATTTCTTTAAGTGGAGCATGTCCAACAGCTATGGGTTTGACATAGCTTTGTATGTTAGGCAGAGATCGCCTCTGAGTAGGCAATATGCGACAGAGTAAAGCTGGAGTTTTTTGAGACGGTCTGCATAGGGCATCTGTTTGAGGCCAGTAATCCACTTTGTGAGGTATTTCTGTGGCCTTTCCAGTTGTTGTAGATTTCTTGTGAGGTACATACCAAAAGGGGCGTTGTACTTTATAATGGATCTAATGAGTAATGAGTAGAGGGGAACAATGACCTCTTTTTTTTCTGGAGGAGAAACCTTTTGTGATGAGGTGAGCCATGTAGAAGGATTTTCTGACCACTGTGGTGATGTGATTATCAAAGGAGAGATTACTGTCCACCTGTGTCCCAAGGTCTCTTATCACACTTTCGGCATTAAGCAGACTACCACTTATGTGGTAGTTCATGGGTATAGAATTTTTACCAAAGGGGATGACAATACACTTTTTGGCACTGAGCTTCAGGCCATGGCTTTAACACCAGGCATCTGGCTCAGTGAGACCCCTTTGTAGTATGTCCACATCATTAGGAGTTTCAATTATGGTTCCTAGTTTGCAGTCATCTGCAAACTTTGTTAGCCAAAGACCTTCTGTGTTAGCCTGTACTTCAGAGAAGTAGATACCAAACAGGAGACGACCCAGGACTGAACCCTGTGGTACTCCACTTGTCACTGGTCTGAAGTCAGATTTGGAGACTGCTACTTTCACAGTGTGGGTTCTGTCCATGAGCCAGTTGGCAACCCATCTTGTGACATAGGGATTTATACCTAGTTTAGTGAGCTTATCTATAATTCCAGAATGGAGGATGGTGTTGAAAGCCTTGGCGAGATCTAGATAAGCTATGTGAACCACCTTACCCTCATCTATGGCTTTGGTGACTGCTTCAAAGAAGTCAATCAGGTTTAGGAGACATGATCTGCCTTTTACAAACCCGAACTTGGTAGGGTCCAGAGTTTGGAGATTACCAATGTCTTTGTTTATGAGTTCCATGATGATACGTTTCATGGCCTTGCAGACCAGGCTCATCAGGCTAATGGGGCACTAGTTCCCGGGATCCATCATGTCTCCCCCTTTGTGGAGTGGGATAACCGTCGCGGTGTACCATTCAGTGGGCACAAAGCCTGAGGTGAGGTTATGACTGAACATGAATTTCTGGGATGATGGAAATTAAAGTCAAGGAATCGAGAATTGCTCCTAAATCTTGGAGTAATAGCCCATGGAAGAAGATTCTCTCTCTCAGTGAGACATTAAAAGTGGATTCAAGCTCTTCCTGAATGAAAGGAGGGAAAAAATCTCTCTGTCTGTATTATACAAATTCTTCCACAGATTGTTTTTTCTTATAATTTTTTCAGGCCATTTGTAAATATTGTACGTAGAATATTATAATATTTTACTTATTTAGATAAACATAATTAAGTTATTTGTTATTTCTGAAAAGTTAATAAAACATTTTTGAGTGATAACATCCATAAGCAAATAAAAAAAAAAAGAAATCATACTTCAAGGGACTGGATTTGTTCATATCATCCTAACAGATGCAGCTGGTGACTTACTTCTTCTTCTTTCAGCTTTTCCCGGTTAGGGGTCACCAGAGTGGATCATCTGTCTGCTCATTATTGGCAGTGAAGTTTTACGGTGTCGAGTTGCCAGCCCGACACCCAACCTTCCACAGAAGGCACACACATGCACACACTCACAGCTAGGGCCAATTTAGAGTGTCCAATCCACCTACTGCATGTCTTTGGGATGTGGGAGGAAACCAAAGCACCTGGAGGAAACCCACGCCACCACAGGGAGGACATAGAGACTCCACACAGAAGGCACCCCAGCTGAGAATCAAACCGGAGAACCTCTTGCTGTGAGGCGGTAATGCTAACCACTGCACCACCGCGGCCGCCCCAGCTGGTCACTTACTGAATCCATAATATTTAGTAATCACTATATGCAGCATCTGCTGTAATACAGTTTTGTCAGGTATACCTTGCTGAGCAGCTTTAGTGTGATTTTATTTTGCCATGCTTCATCAAAACCACACCAACTTGTATGGAGTGAGCTGGCAGTACACTGCAGCATTTGGTTTTCACCTCCCTCCACTGCAGTGCAACTATGGAGTTGGTTTATATACTAGGAGACTTTGGGGGAAAATTCCACCACATTAGAGTGCAGGAGAGCTTGCCCCCCTCTAGAATTTTTTTTTACTTTTTATATTTTTTTGAATTATGCTTCATAACATTAAACTGTCACAACATTAAAAATCAAGTCCAGCTGTGAAGCTACCTTTCTATTGCATCTATAAGATATGCATTCTCCCTGTGAAAGTAAGAGTGTGAAAGGAGGGTCAACCCTTAGATTACCATGGAAATAAAGCAAACCTCTGCTGCAAGAAAGTCAGCCTGGGTAAAATAATAGTGTAATAATTTGCAGTCACACTTTGACCAATACTACAGCATCAGAAATCAGTGCAAAAGGTTGACTGATAAAACTAAAGGCATTTTTCTGAAACAAGAGGCAGGTAACTCTGCTAGTTTCTGGAAAGATATCAATATCCAAGCTGAAATGGCTAAACAGAAACAATCCATGGACATCAATGATAAGCAAGTTTCTGAAACAAAAAAAAAATGTCATAGAAGCTTCAGCAACAGTCTTTCCTTCTTAACTCAGTTCTGAAATGTTAACTTTCTAAACAAACTCCTGACTCAGCTGCAAAAAAGTAAATTCCATCTGTCTTCTGGTTTTCATTTTTGTGAAGTCTATTTTTCAAAAGTAAACTAATAACTTAAAGAAATGTGAATCCTTTTTATCTCAAGTAAATTAATAGCCAAGAGAAATCACAAACTTTGGACAGGCTGACTCAGATGGCACCAATCCAAAGTTACTTTGAGCATGTGACTTCATCACTGCTATGCCTCTAATCTAAGGTATACTATCCACACCCTGTCTGCATCTGAAATCATTCTTGAACTATTGCAAACAGCAAGCAACATATGCCTGCCAAACTCTGGCCCTAAATCCAAAGCTTAATCTTGCAGATCTGTATCCCTTCTTGTTCCACCCATCAAAATATTTGAAAAGGCTATGACTGAGGCTAGTGAATTTCTTGGTTTCATAAAGGGCACAGTACTACTAATACTGCTACTGCACTGGTATCCTTCACCAACAACATATTTAAAGAAATCAAATTAGGCAAACTGAATTATAGATCTATCCAAAGTGTCTGACTTGGTTAACAATGAAAAAAGCATGAACATTTGTTTATGGTCTGAGTAGTACAACACAAGGCTGGTTCTCAAACTGTTTAGACAGCTAATCTTTCATTGTTACCCTGCACTATAATCAAGCTCATTTTCAACTTCCAAGGCTTGGGCTATTCCAAGGTTCTGTCCCACTATTTACTGTTGTCATTAATTTCTTACAAAAAATGCTTCTGAATATTAGTACATTGATGATATGATCAAGTTGCATTGCCACCTCAGCCTCAGATATCAACAAATAAAAATAATTTTATACAGTTATACCAAGGTTTAGAACACTTGTGATTATAAGCCAGTCTAGAGAATATCAAATTCACCTTATCTGGCACAAAGAAATGGTTCACAATGGTTCTGTCCTTTTGTCAAGAAACGAGCCAGATAACTTGCTAGAGTTTCTTTCTGATCTGGTGGCAGATACAGCTTGAGGCAGTAATGCCTCTATTAAGTTACCTAGTTACATCCAACACAAACTATATAATGTGAAGTGTTTTGGGCTTCCCAATAATAAATTAAACAGTAAGTGTGACTTTCAGAGGGTGGAACAGCCCATATGCAGACATATATTCTGAACAGGGATTTAAACATCTCAAGGTAAATAAGCCCAGACCCAGTGGTGCAGAAAGTCAATAAAAGGAATTTATGACAGAAAAAAAGTCATTTCTCATGATCACCACTGCAGTGTGCCACTTATCAGGGACAAAACCAGTTGCTAAACTTAAGTTAAACAATTTAAAGAGTGAGTCTGCAATGGCATGTTTGACACTAGTAATTAAGCAACTAAGTACAGCACATTCATCATCTTCTTTTGGCATTTCCTGTTAGGAGTTGCCACAGTGTAACAATGGTCAGCAGATCAATTGGTAGTAGAGTTTTATGGTGTTGAGTTGCCAGCCCGGTGCCCAACCTTCCTCTGAAGGCACAAACATGCACACATTCGCACCTAGGGCTAATTTAGAGTGTCCAATCCAGCTACAGCATGTCTTTGGGATGTAGGAGGAAACCGCAGCACCCTGAGGAAACCCAAGTGACCTCAGAGAGGACATGCAGACTCCGCACAGAAGGCACCCCAGCCGAGAATCAAACTGGTGAACCTCTTGCTGTGAGGCAACAACACTAACCACTGAACCACAAAAGCTGCCCTATAGCACATTCATAATAATTCAGTGATAACTCAGTAAATGATCTTTAGATATAATGTGGGGAGTATGAGATTAAAATATTTCAGGGGGATGGATAAAAATCTTGGGGGTGAAGTTGTCACTAAATGTGTTTGCAAAAATATTTGCAATGGCTATTGGATCAGAATTATTAAGTTTAGGGAATTACAGGGCATTTTTTAAAAGTTTTCTAACATA
This sequence comes from Protopterus annectens, assembly GCF_019279795.1. NCBI lineage: Eukaryota > Metazoa > Chordata > Ceratodontiformes > Protopteridae > Protopterus > Protopterus annectens. The sequence continues at coordinate 1,350,244,697 of NC_056741.1, read as the reverse complement.
GTTAAGGAAAGATTTATGATTACCTTTGGTTAGCCTAAGTTCATAGACTCCTTTAGTTGACCTGATAGCGTGTTTTATTATTTTTTTTTGCAATGCTTTTAATATTTTCCTTGAGAAGAGGGGTTTAGCTCTGCTATATAATTTAAGGAGTTTATTTCTTTTGTTGTAGAGTTTATTTGGTATGGTGGTCCACAAAGGTGGTTTACTATTGAATTTGAATATCACATGGTTCTGGTAGAGATTGCTATATTTTGTGGGTTTTGAAATGAGTGTAAAATTCCTTAATGAATCTTCATACTGTATCAAGGTCAGGGTGGTGCAGTTATAAGTGAATTTTGATATTTCACCATAAAATAGGTTGAGTTTGGCATGGTTGTAGTCATTAAATTCAGTGAGGTTTACTTTAGGGACTTCAGGGAGTTTAAAGGAGAAGTTAAGAAGTTTGTGGTCAGATTTCATTAGAGATGGAGATACCATAACAGTATATGACCATAACTTCAATGTCTTGAGAGCAAAGCTTGACTAGTGAATTTCTTGGAATCCATGTTTCAGATGCATAACAAATTGGTCATAATCAGGGATCCACTCATAATTATCTATATTATTGCTCATCTTCGTCAACAAAAATATTCCATAGCAAATTTTATAACCTGCAGTTTCTCATTTTAATTATACAACTCACTCTGCATCTCCACATTTTAATTCTTAAGAAGAAGATTCTGAAATGACCTTTGTGCACTAAAAGTAGATCTGTGTGGCAACAATATGGGCTGATGATTTTCTGGTGTGCAGTTCAAAGAAGGAACTACACAGAGTTTGATTGAGCATAGCAAATAAAAATAAAGTTTACATGTGATGCAAAAGATGATTGAGCAAAGTGAGTATGAATCTCATTTTGTAGTGGAAAACTGTACTTTGGCCTTGATCTATGAAATCATATATTTCACATTAATGACAGGGGACAAATTTCAAGACAGTACAATGAAAACCACAAGTTTATGATGCTAAATGTCTGTTATGTAACATAAGCTTATAGTTTAGGTGAGTTTTAATATTTTGTACATTTTTTCAATGTGCACATATAACCATACTTTATGAATAGTGGCAAAAAAAAATCTACAGAATCTTTTGGGATAGAACTGTGTCAGAAAAGCCAAACAGCTCAAGTGGAAAGACCACACAGATGTCACATGGCACAGCTGGCCCTGAAAACCTGAAATTTGGCAAAGTAATGAGTGAACATTATCCAAATTAAATGTAGGTTCACATTTTGGAAGCGATCTCATAAATTGTGCTGCTGCCACTGTATATTTCTATTCCAAACTGTGATATTTAAGTGAATAGACAAAAAAATCATATTTCTGGACAGAGGTACACAATGACAATTATATAATTAAGAGAGATTCCAATAAATAACATTCAGAAAACATCTATTTAAATCAATAAGAAATGGCAAGTAATGGTAATATGCAGAAAGTTCCTCACAGAAATGAAAAAGTACTACATGCGGGTCATTGTTAGTTCTAAAAAAGTGAACACCACTAGGCCTGCAGAAAGAAAATTCTGCCATACCAGATAGCAAATTTGGGGTGAGGTACGGGAGAGTGCCTAACATTCAAGATTTGAGGGGCATTGATGGACAGCATGATAGACCTTTTTCATTTTGGGTGGAAATGTACTCCAATGTCAGTACAAAGGGGTGTCTAAGTTTGAATGGAGTGGTTGAGTGCGTTAGGAAGGCAGCTGTTTTTAAATAATAACTAAAAACATGCATTTGTAGTTTATAAAAGACCATTTCCTTACTTCAAAAAACATTGATAATAGTAGTTTATAAAAGACCATTTACTTACTTCAAAAAACACTGATAATAGTAGACTAACCAACAATTATGTCATTAAAGAGGAGTTCATGTCTGAGTAGTGGTGCAAAAATACAGTATGTGGATGGGAAGAAGTTTTAAAAATTAAAAACAAAATACTCACTTCTACTTTGTAAATGACAGGAAACTAGCAAACTAAACATTGCTCATGCTCGGATACAGACGTATGAACTTAAAAGAGGTTCTTATTAAGAGAATGTAAGCTGGGTGTCAATACATGCAGGATGGATGGGGAGAATACCATATATGGTATGAAACTATGCATACATTTTTGGGGTTGTGGAAGATGATAGTTTTATTTCAGATATGCACCAGTATGTATACGAGGCATATGAAGGTGGGGTTTCCAATGGATGGCTGTACACTGGGCAACAGCTTAATTAAATCTCTTCCAGTATGAAAACAAACTCAGAAAAGAGAGATGGTGAATTTGTCTTTTTGGGTAAATTTCAGTTACTGGTTAGTAAGTGCACTGCCTGGATGCCAGCAAAGAAGAAATTCAGAAAACCTGAAAGAAATACAATCACAAAAGATGAGGATAAAACACTGGCTGGGAAGAATACTGCAATTGTTTATCAAAAAACAGTTCAAGCTTCAGCTTTGGTGCAAGACATGACTTCCAGTAATCTACAGGAAAAAGTCAAATGTGGTTAAGATAAATGAAACACTGAATGAGTATATCAATTCAAATAATAAAAGACTGGAAAAAATAGAAGAAGCTTTAAACAGATATTCAGATGAGCTTATAAAACTGCAAAAATCAGAGGCAGACATGAAGAAAAGGCTGGCTGAGCATGAGACTGCTCAAAATAGATGTTTCAAAAAATGATAGAATTAGAACACAGAACACATAAAGAAAACTTGAGATTTTCTGTTTTACCAGATAAACTGGAAGGAATACACAAATAAACAATTGGACTGGTATTCCAGACCAAGAATTGTTATCGGAAAGGGCATATTGTGTGTATGCTCCAAACCTGACCATAAGAAAGCAGCCAAGACCTCTAATAGTTAAGATGCAATTCTACCAACAGAAAGAGTTGATTCTGACAAAACTGTGGCAGACGGACAAAGTACTAAAAGTTGGAGACAGTAGAGTTTTTGTGGAAAATGATTGCTCACTGTACACTGGGTAGAAAAGGAGTCAGTTTACTCCAGCAATCAGGGAATGCTGATAAGCAGATCTGATATTCAAGCTGCTCCATCCAGCTATATCCAGAATATTTTTTCCTGGAGGGCGAAAGACATTTTTAAAGCAGAACATGCTCAAGAGAAAATACAAAAGTTTGCCCAACAAAAAGTGAGCTTTCAAACAAAAGGAGACTCTGCTTCTTATTCTGCTGATAATAACGCTCATAGAGAGACTTTGCCAGTGAAGCATTTTCCAATGTTCCAAAGGAAAATGCTTCAGAGACAGAAAGAAAGCACAAGAGTTGACTAGAAGAACCAGAAGTACATTGAAAATGAAAACCAGAGACTGGATTTTGGAGATGGAGATCAAAAGGAAGAAACCAGCAACTTGGAAATTAATCAATAAATGTGGGATTACAAAGCATCAGCTGTATCTGTTAAATATGGTGGAACAAGAACACCTAGAAATATTGAACTTTTTTGACTTTGTTAAACTTGTAAGGGCCGCCAAAGCATATGCCCATTAATGAGAGGGGAAGAAGAAGGAAAGTGGCAACTGTAAAGTCAAACAGTTTTACTTCTTAGCAGTATTGTTATAAAACATGACATATACTGCATGTTAAGCCTGGACAAAAGAGCATGCCAGAGGTAAAACATATATGCCTTTTCTTAAATTTGTATTGGGGAATGACTGGACTAACGCCTTTGGCTTGATCTAATAAGTTTTAAGGGGAAGCCAGTAAATAAATAACACTGAATGCAATGAAAAGTTTTCCTCTAGCAAATAAATGTTCACAGTGCAACATGAGAAACTTGTAGCTAAAGGCAAATGTGTATCATGTTTCTATAGAGACAAGCTGATAAGGGCAATAAAAACAAAACAATTCTTTCAATAGCTAGGAGATAATGTTTTCTGAAAGCAATCAAGTTGTTTTCTATAGCTGGTAGAGGAATAAAGATAAGACAAAAAGAGACAGCGCTTAACGTAAGTAGAAGCACAGGCTGTACCATGTGTCTTAGCATGGATAACCATCATTATAGGTCAATTCAAACATGTGAGTGTAGCTGTCAATCTGGGACAAATGTTCCTATTAGGAGGGTTAAACTTCATTATTTCAAGATGTACACAGTTTTGTGAGTTTGTTTTAAGTTAATAGGTTATAGAGGTGTTCACAAGGTGGGTTTTTGACGGTTTTCATTAAAACAAAAAGTCTTATAAGACCTGGCATAAGTGCAAATGGAAGTGACAAGAAACAAAAGTATAAAAGATCAACCTGCCAAACATTAGTGCATGCATGTAACACAAAAGCTGAAACTAGACATTAAAAAAGCTGTTATACATATCAAGTGGGAATAACTTCTTATCATAATGACAATTTTCATATTATTGTTAAATGTAAATGGTCTCACAGATATATTTAGAATAAAGAAAGAGTAGTGAACTATGCTAAAAATGCAGAGTGCAAATTGCTATGCTACATGAGTCAGATTTAAAAAGAATTGAGAATGTGAATTTGATATAGAAAGGATTTCAGGATGGTTATTCATCAGAATATCTGGGACAAAGGAAAAGAGTAGTACTTATATTAATTGTGAGAAGAGCTCCAATAGTGATAGAAGAGGAAAAAAAGATAGTAATGGAAGATTTGTAGTAGTAATGGGCTACTAGCAAGGGAGGGGGATTATGCTTGCATGTATTTATATTCCACCTAAAATTGTTACAATGGAGCTTAAGAAAATTCTAGGAGAAATAATCAGCTTTCAGGAGGGTATATTACTTATAGGTGGGGACTGGAATTTGATTTGCAACAGTGAGGTTATATCTGGGGAGCTTAGAAAGGAAAATATAACAAAAAGGGTAGATTTTTGAATAAATTAATGAAAATATTTGGTATGAAGATGCAAATTCAGTAGCAGGAGTTCAAAGTTTACATATTATTTCCCAAGGTACAAAACATTGGGCTAGGCTAGACAGAAATCATATATCACAGGAACATGTGCATTTAAACGAAAGTTTTGATACACATCCAATAGGTATTTCAGATCACACACCAATAATAACTAAAATAAAAATGCAGGGTGATGAAATAAAAATGAGACATTGGTGCTTCCCCGCCTATCTGTCAAACAGAGGGGAATTTAAGAAATGTGTAGTGGAAATTATTCAGGAGATATTTGGGAAAATATAAATTTCTTCAGAAAATATAGTTAGGGAGTGGGACAAAATGAAAGTGGAGTTTAAAATAAAGTGGAAATAGAAGAAAAACATATGGTTAAAAATTAATAATTATTTAGAGGGACTGACAAAGGTTAAAGCATTGCAGAATAGAGAGAATCTCACAGAACAAGAAGAGGTGCAATTGCAGAGGGCTAAAGAAAAAATAAGGACCTACCTCGATAGTATGCATGAGTTTAGAAAGACTGCTCTTAAGCAAATGATTTTTGATAATTCCACAGCACAAAACTTTTAGCATAATGGTTCAGGCAACAGAAAGTAGAAAGGGTTGTTGGCAAGCTTGGGGAGCCTATCACAAGGAAAATAACAAAAGATCCCATAGCGGTACTAGAAATTGTTTGGAAATTTTATGAAAATCTGTATAAAGCAGAGAAATGTGGGAATCAAGAAAAAGTACAAATGGAAATGTTTATTGAAGAGTTAAATATGCCAAAGTTAGAGGCAGATGCTCAATTACTAACAAGATAGGAGGAAATGAGATAAAACGACGATGTTTAACCAATCTACAGGAAAGTCTCCAGGAATTGATGGCATTCCTGTGGAAGTCTGGAAGCTGGGAGGGAAGAAAGTTCTGGAAAGTTTTGTCAAAAAGTATTTTAAAAGGAGGAGAAGCACCAATATGCTGGAAGAAAGTGGCGGTGGCTGTAATACCTAAAGATGGTAAAGACCTATCAAATCCAGCTTCACATAGCCCCAATTAATTTCTAAGCCAAAATTATAAAGTATTTATATCTATAATGGCTAAAATTTGGAATGCAGATTTAATCCCTACCTTTGCTTTCTGTTCTGGGCATTGCTTAAACATCTACCAGTCAGCAATATTTGAATTTTTTTTTTTTGTTTGTTCACCAGCTCATTTTGCAAGAGTTATTCTATACCTTTTATTCTTTTGTCAGCTGGACAAATCACCAAAAACAGAGGAAAGCCCCAAAATTGCCAAAATTGACAGATATAGATCAATGTGGTTTTGTGGAGGGGAGGCAAACATTTGACAACATTAAAAGAAAAAAATGATGATCCAGAGGAAAGCAGAATGTAAAAAAATGCCACTGTTGTTGGTGGGTCTTGATGCAGAGAAAGCATTTGACAGAGTAAGCTGGGATTTTGTGAGTAGCGGAATGGAACCATTTGCATCCCCAGATAATATAAAGTTGATTAGGAGGATGTATGAGAGATTGGGGTGAAAATGTAAGTGTGTGTGTGGGGGGGCTCTCTGATAAGTTCTGTTTGAGCAGAGGAATGAAAAAAGGGTGCCCTCTTCCCTTTGTTATTTGCATTACATTTAGAGCCATTGGCAAGTATAATAAGGGACTCAGAAATGTAAGGATATCATAGGTATGGTAATGAAGAAATGTTGGCTTTATCTGAAGATGACATTATTTTGTATCTGATAAAAAAACAGAAAAGGAAATTCCAGCGTTGTAGAGCATTTTGTCTTTTTGGGATATGAAATTAATGAAGAGAAAACAAAGACAATAGCTGTAAAATATGTACCCACAAACTTGAATTGGTAAAGCAATACCCATATTTATGGGGATATTATAAAATGAAGTACTTAGGAGTATGGATTAAAAAGGATTCTGTTATGGCAGCTAAGGATATATGGGAAGAGACTAAACAAAAGATAATACAAAACATGAGAAACTGGATGCTTTTCTTTATGGATATGAATAGTAAGATACAAGCATTGAAATGTTTTAGTCACTTTAGCTTTATGCACAGGTCATGCATATTTTTATCAATTAGAAGAGAAGTTGTGGATAGCAATTAATAAAGAGTTGAGGCATTTTATCTGGGAGGGGAAGAGGGCAATAGTCAAGTGGGATAAGTTCATCCTTCCAGTAGAACAAGGTGGTTTGAGATTATTTGATTTGAAGAGGTGTTTCAGAGCTAGACAGCTAAGGATCCTATACATAACACAAGCAGAAAGCTACAATTCAAAGTAGAAAGGGATGATGATGAAACAAGGAAGAAGCTTAATGAGAGATTGGGATTGTGGATGCAGATCCTTATAGAGAACAGCAATAACCATATTGAGTATATACTCATAAGGTAGCATAAAGTATTCCAAGAATTAAGCCAACACAGGAACGGAGAAAAGAGATTCTGCTAATAGGGATGACTGCAATTAGCTATGCAGATAATAGGCAAGAAGGGTCTGGAATTTAGTGGAGAAAACAGGCAAAGAAGCCAAGGTATTGGGAGTGAATTAGAGACAGAAAGTTAACAGAATGTGAAGAGACCAAACATTTGTTTGGACTGCAGGACAAAGATTGCCTTCTCTATCAAGGATTGATATCATAGTATAGACAAAGAGAAAGGAATATGGGGATCCTTAGTAAAAGATCAGCACTGATAGAGTTTATAGTAGAATCTAGAACAGAAGCTTCTGTTTAAAAAAGATAATTAGTAGGGTATAAAATATTGCATGATAAGTATAGGGATTAATTAGAGGAGGTTAAAAAGGATTGGGAAGAGCGATTAGATAAACAGTTTACAAAGAAACAAATGGGAGGATTTATGTATGGCTCCCAAATATGCAACAAAGTCTAGAAGATTTAGGATCTTTTCTTGGAAGTGTTTTCCTTAGGTACTTTTATACCCTAGGCAGACTCCAAAGAATTTTTTTTCAGGTAGACTGCAAATGTTGGAGATGTGATGGGAAAAAAGAAGCAATTGCGAACATACCTTTTGGGAGTATAATGAGTTGGCAGACTAAAAACTCCTTGCAGACTACTTTATCAGAAATAATGGGTGAGCAAATTGGTTTAACTAAGGAAATTATTTTTTGAGCTGTGACAAAGAATCAGAATTGCCTAGATATAGTAAGGCCTTCCTCAATTTAATTCTGGTGGCTGCCAAAAAGGCATTTACTAGAAAATAGAAATCAAGGTCTAAACCAACTGTACTAGAAGTAGAGAATTTAGCAACAGAGATAAAATAACTGGAAGTGGGCATTTTAGAAAAGTGTGGGAGTAAATTACATAGAAAATATTGTAACTTATTTAGTCACCATAACTAGGCATCTGTGTTGTCCATTTTCATTCTTCCTCACAAATGGGTTGAAATCTGATCCTCGGAACCCTAGACTTTGGATCCAACTCTCAAGCTCCTCCTCTACACATAATGCTTTAGTTCACACCCACTTCATCAGATTGAGTTTGTTGCCAACATCTCTATAGTTAAACTGAGACAGGTATAGATTGATAGAAAAAGACAGAGCTCAAACCTGGAACTGTGTCCAAGCTCATGTTAGTGTTCTTAATGGAGTCTGTCAGCTGGAGCCACACATGCTGGCAAACTGCTATGTTAGATCTTGAGGGTCTGGAGGCTCCCTCAGCAGACTAATAGAGGATATGTGCCAAGAGGTTAGTTACATTAGAGGCAATCAAGGCTTTGGAAAGGAGTTCATCTTTCAGTGACACATCCAGCTACCCTTCTCTGGTCTAGTGCATTTCATCTAGCACATCTCACTCAAAAGCCAACACCTACTTTGTATAGTTTGCACCAGCAATTGAAATGTGAGGAATATAAAAGGATGCTTTCCAAAGCTATCCGTCACTTTGGCCTCTTCTTCATCATTAGAGGGGTGAACAGTGGAGGATTGTGAAAACCTTTTTAGGGGTCATTGCAGATAAAGTATCCAGCTGAGGAGCCTCGACCCAAAATGCCCACTCTCTAGGAACCCGAATAATGCAATCATTCTTTTATGGACACTGGGGCCACTGTGGTGGAGTTTTCCCATATCATTCTGGTGACCACTTTTAATATGACCATCAAAGGAGGAATCACTCAGGAGGATTGCTGGGTGGAGCAGGCCTTTTGAAGCCTCCTCTAAGACAGAGTACAGGGTGATTAGGCATCCACCATTACAGCACAACTCTAACTACTACCCATATCTAGGGTCCTCAATGAGGAAGCAGGGAAGGTGGCATCCTTCTCTTCATACACATCATCAACAGGAGACTATACAGAGAGTTAAGGTAACTGGATTTGCAAATGGCTTTCTTGCACCTTTTTTGGAGTATGAAGATGAGGCCTGCTTGGTGGAGGACATGTTCTAGGAAGGCTCCAGAGTAACTATAGTCACCCGACAAGGGGATGACTGGCTAGAAGGATGATAGTCCTGGGCAGGCACACAGATATTAATGATGTTGGCAGTGGAGTTGAAACATACAGGCTTGAGGAAAATCAGGCAAGGTGATAGGCTGGATTGGTGCCTAAGGTGGTACTAGATACTTTACTGATACAAATACCCCAAGGCCAAACAGCTGAACACTGACACCTCTGCCAAAAAGGCTGGTATTGACACTAGCACTAAAAACCTGGCACATGCAGTGAGGCCATCAATGGCACTGACAGAACTGACACCAGCTACAATGACACTGAGGGAAGCACCAACACTGGAGACACTGCCAACATGCAATATAGTATGAATACAGGCTCCAATGTCAGAAATGGAATTTTTGGGTACAGAGATGAAAACGTGGGAACAGACAATGGTTAAAAAAATAAGGAATTGTCAACTGCAGTACTAGAGAGGGGTGGGTAGGATAAGAAGGCCATTAGAGCCTCCCTGTGTCCTCCAGAGGGAGAAGGGGCATCACATTGCCTGCCCTGAGCCCTGAAAATAAATTCTGCTAGCCTACCCTAATCTAGGATAGGAACACCAGGGGAGGAATGAGACTGGGTGTAGGTGACCTAGATTTCAACATGACAGGAGAAACACCCTGCCAGTTTAAACAACCAATATGTAAGTTGTTTGAATGTTTGAAACAAGCTACTCATTACTTTAACAAAAAATGTTGTCTCTGGTTCATTGAAATTTGCAACAGAATGTGAAGAGGCCAGACACACCAACAAAACAGAAGCAAAAAAAAGGTTAAAGAACAATCCTTATGTTTTGTATGGGAGGGTGTTCTCAATGCAGAAGAAAGTGGTTAGAATGAAGTAGATGAAAAACAGATGGCTCATCAGAATCCTATAGTACAGACAACGGCTACTTTGTCAGACACAATTGTTAAGTGCTGCTGTCTTCTTCTTTAACATTGTCTTACAGATAATACTCAAAAGCATTATGGGTGATCCCAAGACTATAAACAGAACAAGTCTGTCTGTGTTTTATCTTCCTACTACCATGGGCATATCTGTGAAATGAATGTTCCAGTCTGGTGTATGAAGGACAGACCTAGACCCAAAAAAACAGAAAGTCAATTCCGACAGGAAAACACAAGGGAAAAAAAAACAATGCAAACTTAAATGGGAGAAAAATATAAACAAAAGAGGAAATATAAATAAAAAAACAAAAGATATTTACTTGCTTTTCTGAAAAAAATAACAGAAAATATAGTAATTGAGGTCTGGGGGCATTTTTTCCCACCTATACTCAAGTGCAGTCCAGAAGATGTAGTGAGATTTGGCAGAGTAGAGCATAGCAGGCTAGAGGAAAGGTGCTTAGCATTCTTTGAAAATTTTACCTGCTGGGCAATCCTAACACCTGTGGCATTAGTTCTGCTCTTATGAAGGATGGCAGTCTTCTTATCAGATCTGATTTGATACATCCAATAGGTTGATGGAGAAGCAATGTGTTACCTGCTATCAGTGAAGATATAATTTAGATCTATCGCTAGTCCACAAAACTACATTTCATCAGAACACATTCCAATGAAAGTTAACAATCAAAACTACAAATAAGTAAATAAAAGTATGTATTTTTGCAGGGGTATGCTGTCCTCTATCCCCATTTCTAAATATAGTTTCTCTGATACTGCATTGCAGAAGGGGTAAGGAGACACATCCTTACAAAATGTTTGATTATCTCATTCTTTAAAAAAACACAGCTTTTGACAAAACAAGGTATCATACTATCAGATTCCTGTTTCAATGAAAGTTCAAGCTGAAATACTGTGACTCCCATCATTTTGATGTTAGCCCAGAACTTACACTTCAGTGTAGAAACAGTTGATGGGGGCTAGGTGTGCTGCAACTCAATTAGCTCAGCTGAACACTGAAACAATGCTGAAATATTAAAATGTAGGTTTATAAATAAGCATAGAATAATATTTTCACAAGTCTCTAGTCAAACTAAAATACTGATACTGCATGCATACAATTCAACACTAAAATGAGTTTTCAAAGCTCAATGCTGTAGTGAACCCAAATTTTAAAAAAATGTACTAAGGCAAGTACCACTTTAATAGGGTGACATAAATGTGGACTGAAAATGCTCAGGCATGAAAAAATTGATAACCGAAACATTACATGCATTAAATGCAATGAAAAGATTACGGTTCACCCAACAAAATACATATGCTAATAGAGTGGGGGCTTTCCTCTGTTTTTGGAGATTTGTCCAGCTGACAAAAGAATAAAAGGTATAGAATAACTGTTGCAAAATGAGCTGGTAAACAAATAAAATTCAAATATTGCTGACTGCTAGATGTCTAAACAATGCCCAGAACAGAAAGCAGAGGTAGGGATCAAATCTGCATTCCAAATTTTAAAATAAACAAAAAGGAACTAGTCTTGCTTGCAAAAGTCAGATCTTTGTTTCTTATTGTTTGCAGTACTTAATAGTCTTTTAGTAGCAGAAACATTGCAGGCTCTGTCATAACACCATTGCCACACCATTCACAGTCCCATACCACAGTTCTGAACTCTTCACTACACAAACTAGTCCAGCATATTTAACCTGTCTGTTGAGACTCTCACTGGTTTGTTATCCTGGGGGTTTAAACATTGTGGCACTTCATTAGAATTCCTGTCTGTGTTCCATGCTACAGTCTGGAAACTATCTGGCTCCCTGAAGTGGGTTAATGCCCTGAGCAGGTTCTTGTCCAATGCAGTTCTGTCGTCATGTGTTCCCTCATATTAGTTTATCTCAAAACATCCTGCCTTACTCTTATGCATAACAAAATATTAAGCAATATTTCTAGCCACCCTGGATATCACTGATGCAATAGGACTGTACTTACCTATGCTTCCTAAGCCCTGTTTAACTCCACCATCTTTACATGTGACTTTTTCATAGTTCCAGAGTTTGCCTGCTAGTCTCACAAAAGGACA